>NC_048588.1:29135981-29313481 GCF_013265735.2 Oncorhynchus mykiss
ATAGCCACACACACACACATGCACACACACACACACACACACATAAGTAAGTAAGTAAGTAATGACCATCCGAACGTACACATCTAGTGGCGTGTGCGTTAAGATTGTAGCTGGCGGGCTTGTATTTGTTCAGTCGAAGAATAGCGGGGTGGTGTGAACTCTGGTTTTCTATTGGATTGATTTTAGGTGGGTATTACAGACCACCAGTCACAGACACACACAGGCAGCAGATGGAAGGAGGACACGTTAATTAACACACACACACACACACACACACACACAATACACTATCTGCACCAACTAACTAATTTCAGCAGTAGTGTTTGCACTATCAAGGCCACACGTCATCTCTCTCTCTCAACCCACTTCTCTACCCCTCTCTCTCTCTCAACCCCCCTCTTTACCCTCTCTCTCTCTCTCTCTCTCTCTCTCTCTCTCTCCTCTCATCCCTAATCTGCCTTTATTGTCTCATTCATCTTCCTAATTCTCTCTCGCTCTTTCCTTCGCTCCAACCACATCCCTTCTCTCCCTCTCTATTTTCTCATTCTCCCTCTCCCCCTATCCCTCTCCCTCTCTCCCTCTCTATTTTCTCCTTCTCCCTCTCTCCCTCTCCCTCTCACCCCCCCCCCCCCCCCCTCCCCCCCACACACACATTACTCTCTGTACCATCCCCCCTCCCACTTTCTCTCTGAGGTGCTGTTTCATAAATTATGCAGTTTGATTAGCCAGTTGCGGTGCCGTTTCAGAGTGGCTGCTGCTTCTATCTGTATCTCTGGCATGCCTGCCTGCATGTTTCACTTCCTGCCTGCCTGTCTGCCTGCTAGCCTCATTGCATGCCTGCTTCACATCTATCTATCTATCTATCTATCTATCTATCTCTCTTTATTTTATTTAGAAAGCAGTTTTGGCCACAGAGGGAACTCTAATGCTTCTCATCAGTGAAGTTAAAGAGCACTATTGCCCCCTGGGACAATGTGGTCTCTCTATCTCTCACACACACACACGTGCACATGCACACATGCATGCACACACACACACACACACACATGCACACAGGCATGCACACACACACACACACACACACACACACACATGCACACAGGCATGCACACACACACACACACACACACACACATGCACACAGGCATGCACACACACACACACACACACACACACACATGCACACAGGCATGCACACACACACACACACACACACACACATGCACACAGGCACGCACACACACACACACATGCACACAGGCATGCACACACACACACACACACACATGCACACACACACACACACACACATGCACACAGGCACACACTCACACATGCACACAGGCATGCACTCACACATGTTTTTTTCCCCAAAATCCCGTAGCAGCAGCAGTAGTTTATTTATTCTTGCCCACAGATTGAAAGTGACATTACATTATGTGACATGAATGTTTGATACGACTTTGATATAAAACAATCAAGGTGTTGTTGGAACAGGAGAACACATCATACACTAACACATCATACTTTCCTTACCGTTGTATTGTGTATTGAAGGACTTTGTGCTCCAGAATGCATCCAGGCTGCTCTAAATTAAAATTCAGGACAACCTGAACAACTTTGAACCTGTTTTCTCATCGAGTCGCAGGAAGCAGACAAATGCACATATCATTCATACTGTGATTGGTGATTGGAATAATTGATACCCCGCGGTCATTACAGAGTGGCTGGCTAACTGACAACAATGCTCTGTGTGTGTCTGTGTGTGTGTGTGTCTGTCCGTGTGTCTGTACGTGTGTCTATGTGTGTGTGTGTACTGCATGTGTGTTTGTCTCCCTTTGTGTGTCCAGTGGAGTGTGTTAGTTGAAGTGAGTGCATTTATGGTTATTTACATCTCAGCGTGCGGACAGACGTGTGTGTGTGTGTGTGTGTGTGTGGTTTCTCTGTCTGAAAACACTTGTGTTTATGTGTGTTTGCCCTATTTAAGAATTCCACGGCGCATCTCCATTTCCTTTATCACTGAACATTAAGCACAACGACATTTGAAAATCTCACCAGTGACCTTTAAAGACTGGCAAATGACAAACAATTACTGAGCAATCAGCCAGTCCCATTACGTAAAGCAGGAATTCTTTGGACTTTAACGTTAATTATATATGCCCATTAATTCTTGAAGAATATAATTTCTAAATGTTCATGAGCTCAGTTCAACTGTCATGCCCCATCAGAACCAACAATATAAGCTTGTTTTACTCCAATGTTTGTCAACAATGTACATGTAAACAAACACTGTATTGCCTCAAAACATGGTTAAAACATTTGATATCATGGATTGTCAGGCCTTGTCTATGAATTTGAGAGCGGTTTACCAAAACTGAGGTGCGGTGCCTACTTTGTTCTAGTTTATTTTAAGGGTTCTAGTTTTAGACTCTAAGACGTGGATAGACCATCCTACTCTCACAGATAGCAGGACATGCCATGTACTACAGAAGAAAGGCTATCCCTTACTGCTCTTTCATACATCAGAGATAAGCTATCACTTTATTTCATCATTAGGTCCACATATACTGCAGTTGAAAGAAACTGTCAACATTGCCTCAGATTCGGCTACATGCCTTGAACTGTTATAAACACATTTTCAGAGGGAAAATATGAAGGGTAAAAATGGTATGTAACATATATATATATATCACTGTGTGTGGTGGTGTTGTGAATAGAGAGCCATATCTTAGCACGCTGTGCCGGACAATGAATTGAGCTCATGTTGTACCCAGGTCAGACCCAGGCCCATGTGGTCCAACAAGGCCATGGTCTAGGACAGGACAACAATAAAGATCACCCTTTCTTCACCTTAAACCCTCTAAACCCTCTTCTCTTTGAAAGCCCCTTCTCTTTTATCCATATCTGCCAGTAGCACCACTAGGCCTTTCTGTGCTTGTCTCGTTAGTCCCCTAGAAGCAAAAGCTGCCGTTGTCCAGCTGTAGACTATGTATTGGTCAATCTGGTACAATCTGGTATCAAAACAATGTATTGTGGTACATTGAGCATACTAATAGTAGATCCAGCCACAGCTCATCAGGAAGAAGGCTATGACTAGCTCCACAGAACTAAGATACAAGTTAGCTCTCAAAACAAAAGTTCACCATGCAAAAAGGGATGTTTGTGAGATAGAAAGAGCGAATGAATCAGAGAAACAGAAAAAGAGAATGATATCGAGACAGCAATAGCGTCAGTTAGCATCCTGTCTCTTCATTTGATAGGGCAGATGGTTTAGCAGGAGCAGGAGTTCCACACTCCTTAAGCATCCTGGCACAAGGGACCGACAGCTAGCTAGCTGGCTGGATGACTGGCTGGCTCGCTGGCAGCTCGAAACAAGCTGCCAATCACTCTAATGCACTGAGCTATGTAATCTACCAAAGACATCTACACAACCCATCACTGCCTGCAATCAGCACTATAGACGTCCCACAGCCAAATGTATGCACCCCACTAGGGACAGCGCGTAGGGCTTAGGCAATCATGGTCTATGCAGAGCAGTGAAGATTAAGAACTCATAGCCAATACTGATGCGTTTCAAAGTAAACCATAAACTATGTATATTTCACATTCTAAAAGACAGGGCACCAATGAAATGTATGCATTGTATTTAAGACCACTTATTGCCCATTATTTCCTGTAAACAGTATCGAAAGCTGCTCTCAGCCAATTATACCCTTTCATGCTGTTTTAGCCTAGAGGTTAAGAGCGTTGGGCCAGTAACCAGAAACCAAAAGGTTGCTGGTTTGAATCCCTGAGCCGATTAGGTGAAAAATCGGTCAATATTTTTGAGCAAGGACCTCAACCCTAATTACTCCTGTAAATCGCTCTGGATAAGAGTGTCTGCTAAATGACTAAAAAGTCATTCTAAATGTTTTCAAGCCAATAAGAGCCTGTGCTCTGAACCAGACACTTATTCCCAGCCAGGTGCCTGTACACAAACCCATTACCAGGTGAACCTGACTGAGTGGCGTTAAGGAGGTAGAGTATCTAAAAAAATAAGGAGAAATAGAAAGAGAGGGATAGAGCGAGAGAGTGATAGAAAGAGAGTTTAGATGTGTGTCAGAATCCTTCCAGACTGGAAGGGAGCTGAGTCTTGATTAACTTTCATCTTTACAGAGGGATTGATCTCAACAGAACCTCCCTGAGACAAGCTGCTAGATTAAGATCAAGACAATCCAAACACCTGCACCAACGTCTTCTAAGTACAGACACACAGAGTACCGTAAATACATGCAGTAGTGAGCAAACACACAGGCATGGAAAGACAGAAGCACACACACACACACATTTGTTTTACTATCGTTGTGAGGACTTCTGGTCCGCTGCACACACAGAGTACCCCCCCCCCCCCCCCCCCCACCACCACAACCACTGCACACACAGAGTACCCCCCCCACCACCACAACCACTGCACACACAGAGTATCCCCCACCACCACAACCACTGCACACACAGAGTATCCCCCCCACCACCACAACCACTGCACACACAGAGTACCCCCCCACCACCACAACCACTGCACACACAGAGTATCCCCCCCCACCACCACAACCACTGCACACACAGAGTATCCCCCTCACCACCACAACCACTGCACACACAGAGTATCCCCCCCCCACCACCACAACCACTGCACACACAGAGTACCCCCCACCACCACAACCACTGCACACACAGAGTATCCCCCCCACCACCACAACCACTGCACACACAGAGTATCCCCCCCCCACCACAACCACTGCACACACAGAGTATCCCCCCCACCACCACAACCACTGCACACACAGAGTATCCCCCCCCACCACCACAACCACTGCACACACATAGTATTCCCCCCCCCCCACCACCACAACCACTGCACACACAGAGTAACCCCCCCCCACCACCACAACCACTGCACACACAGAGTACCCCCCCCCCCCACCACAACCACTGCACACACAGAGTACCCCCCACCACCACAACCACTGCACACACAGAGTACCCCCCACCACCACAACCACTGCACACACAGAGTATCCCCCCCCCCCCACCACAACCACTGCACACACAGAGTATTCCCCCCACCACCACAACCACTGCACACACAGAGTACCCCTCCCACCACCACAACCACTGCACACACAGAGTATCCCCCCCACCACCACAACCACTGCACACACATAGTATCCCCCCCCCACCACAACCACTGCACACACAGAGTATTCCCCCCACCACCACAACCACTGCACACACAGAGTACCCCCCCCACCACCACAACCACTGCACACACAGAGTATCCCCCTCCACCACCACAACCACTGCACACACATAGTATCCCCCTCCACCACCACAACCACTGCACACACAGAGTATCCCCCCCCACCACCACAACCACTGCACACACATAGTATCCCCCTCCACCACCACAACCACTGCACACACAGAGTATCCCCCCCACCACCACAACCACTGCACACACAGAGTATCCCCCTCCACCACCACAACCACTGCACACACAGAGTATCCCCCTCCACCACCACAACCACTGCACACACAGAGTATCCCCCTCCACCACCACAACCACTGCACACACAGAGTATCCCCCTCCACCACCACAACCACTGCACACACAGAGTATCCCCCACCACCTCAACCACTGCACACACAGAGTATTCCCCCCACCACCACAACCACTGCACACACATAGTATCCCCCCCACCACCTCAACCACTGCACACACAGAGTATCCCCCTCCACCACCACAACCACTGCACACACAGAGTACCCCCCCACCACCACAACCACTGCACACACAGAGTATCCCCCTCCACCACCACAACCACTGCACACACATAGTATCCCCCCCCCACCACCACAACCACTGCACACACAGAGTATCCCCCTCCACCACCACAACCACTGCACACACAGAGTATCCCCCTCCACCACCACAACCACTGCACACATAGAGTATCCACCCACCACCACCACAACCACTGCACACACATAGTATCCCCCCCCCCACCACCACAACCACTGCACACACATAGTATCCCCCTCCACCACCACAACCACTGCACACACATAGTATCCCCCCCCCACCACCACAACCACTGCACACACAGAGTATCCCCCTCCACCACCACAACCACTGCACACACAGAGTATCCCCCTCCACCACCACAACCACTGCACACACAGAGTATCCACCCACCACCACCACAACCACTGCACACACAGAGTATCCCCCTCCACCACCACAACCACTGCACACACAGAGTATCCCCCCCACCACCACAACCACTGCACACACAGAGTATCCACCCACCACCACCACAACCACTGCACACACAGAGTATCCCCCCCACCACCACAACCACTGCACACACAGAGTATCCACCCACCACCACCACAACCACTGCACACACAGAGTACCCCCCCCCCACCACCACAACCACTGCACACACAGAGTATCCACCCACCACCACCACAACCACTGCACACACAGAGTATCCCCCTCCACCACCACAACCACTGCACACACAGAGTATCCCCCCCCCACCACAACCACTGCACACACAGAGTATCCCCCCCACCACCACAACCACTGCACACACAGAGTATCCCCCCCCCACCACCACAACCACTGCACACACAGAGTATCCCCCTCCACCACCACAACCACTGCACACACAGAGTATCCCCCACCACCACAACCACTGCACACACAGAGTATCCCCCCCCACCACCACAACCACTGCACACACAGAGTATCCCCCCACCACCACAACCACTGCACACACAGAGTACCCCCCACCACCTCAACCACTGCACACACAGAGTACCCCCCACCACCACAACCACTGCACACACAGAGTATCCCCCCCACCACCACAACCACTGCACACACAGAGTATCCCCCCACCACCACAACCACTGCACACACAGAGTATCCCCCCCCACCACCACAACCACTGCACACACAGAGTATCCCCCCACCACCACAACCACTGCACACACAGAGTATCCCCCCACCACCACAACCACTGCACACACAGAGTATCCCCCCCACCACCACAAGCACTGCACACAAACGCACACACATTGATAGGTGGTGCTACCGTGGTGCTACTGTGGTGCTAATGTCAGCCCCATGGTACAGATGAGAACGTGTCAGGATGAGATTACTCCCCTGTAGCCTTGTGGGTAGGGAGGTAGGGACAGAGGTCCACAGGGAGAGGAGACAGAAGCAAAACTTCCAGACCCTTTAAATCAGTTTCACTTCCCTTCCGTCAGAGAGGAGCCCAGAAAAAAATCACACGAAGGCTTCGACAGAGAGAACCATGTGACTGATGAAAAACAGTCATGATAAAAACCTGTCTAATGAAAATGTTTACAGATTTGATACATTGTAGCAGAGTAGAGTAAAACTAGCAGAGTTTTTGACAATCTGAGGGCAGAGTATTGCACGTGGGGAGGGGTGAAATTCAGCCCAGCTGCTGTGTTGTAATACTTGGCTGATTTGTGGAACAGTGCTCGGGTTGTGTGTTCGCAACACCAGCTCTCACTCGGGTGTGAACTGAATCACATTCAACCTCATGCGGTTGTATACACACACGCCCCCCCCCCCTCCGTTCCCTGTGCAGCCCAGAGGGACAAGACCTCTACAGGCTATAATAAAGAAGCACTCAAACACATACACACACACACACACACACACACACACACACACACACACACACACACACACACACACACACACACACACACACACACACACACACACACACACACACACACACACACACACACACACACACTCCCCATGAGACCCTACAGACTGCTTCCCTATACAAATCAAATCAAATGTGATTTGTCATACGCGCTGAATGCAACCTTAACGTGAAAGGCTTACTTACAAGCCCTTAACCAGCAATGCAGTTCAAGAAATATAGTTATATTTAACATATTTATTAAATAAACTGAAGTAAAACAATTGAATAAATTCCAAAAATAACACAAGAAAATGACATAACAACAACGAGGCTATATACAGGGGGTACCGGTACCGAGTCAATGTGTGGGTGTACAGGTTAGTCAAGGTAATTTGTAAAGTCACTATGCATAGACAATAAACAGCGAGTAGCAGCAGTGTAAAAGCAAAGGGTGGCCAATTAATTAATTGTTCAGCAGTCTTATGGCTTGGGGATATAGTCTCTTAAGGAGCCTTTTGGTCCTAGACTTGGCATCCTGGTACCTCTTGCTGTGCGACAGCAGAGGGAACAGTCTAGGACTTGGGTGATTTTTTGACACCGCCTAGTATATAGGTCCTGGATGGCAGGAAGCTTGGCCCCAGTCATATCCTGGGCCGTTTGCAGTACCCTCTGTAGCGATTTATGGTCAGATGCCAAGCAGTTGCCATACCAGGCGGTGATTCAACCGGTCAGGATGATCTCAATGGTGCTGCTGTAGAGGTTTTGGAGGATCTGGGAACCCATGCCAAATTTTCAGTCTCCTGGGGGGGAAAAGGTGTTGTCATGCCCTCTTCATAACTGTCTTGGTGTGTTTGGACCATGATAGTTAGTTGGTGATGTGGACACCAAGGAACTTGAAACTCTCGACCCGCTCCACTTCAGCCCCGTCGATGTTAATGGGGGCCTATTCCTTATAGTCCACTATCAGCTCCTTTGTCTTGTCAACAAACTTAATGATGGTGTTGGAGTCGTTCTTGGCCACGCAGTCGTGGGTGAACAGGGAGTACAGGACGGGACTAAGTACGCACCCCTGAGGGGCCCCAGTGTTGAGGATCAGCCTGGCAGATGTGTTGTTGCCTACCCTTACCACCTCGGAGTGGTCTGCCAGGAAGTCCAGTTGCAGAGGGAGGTGTTTAGTCCCAGGATCCTTAGCTTAGTGATGAGCTTTGTGGGCACTATTGTGTTGAACACTGAGCGGTAGTCAATGAACAGCATTCTCACATAGTTGTTATTTTTGTCCATGTGGGAAAGGCCAGCGTGGAGTGCGATTGAGATTGCGTCATCTGTGAATCTGTTGGGGCGGCATGCGAATTGGAGTGTGTCTACGGTTTCCGGCATGATGGTGTTGATGTGAACCATGACCACCCTTTCAAAGCACTTCATGGCTACCAACGTGAGTGCTACAGGCAGTAATCATTAAAGCAGGTTACCTTCACTTTCTTGGGAACAGGGACTATGGTGGTCTGTTTGCAACATGTAGGCATGACAGACTCGGTCAGGTAGACCGCCTAGCTCAATCCTCCACACAGCACAGACACAGCAGGCAAGTAGTCTCTTATATAACCGACACCACTCCCTCTTCAATACTGTATGCTACCAGCACATTGTAGTAGTCTCATATTCTGTTTCCTAACCTCCATGGAGAACTGCT
This sequence comes from Oncorhynchus mykiss, assembly GCF_013265735.2. Lineage (NCBI taxonomy): Eukaryota > Metazoa > Chordata > Actinopteri > Salmoniformes > Salmonidae > Oncorhynchus > Oncorhynchus mykiss. The sequence goes on from NC_048588.1 coordinate 29,145,408, forward strand.
TGCAGCTCTCTGTAGCTGTACAGCACACTTCTGCATTGCAGGGATGGGCACCAAGAGATGGGTAGAGGGGTAAGTGGCCTCTGTGAGCTGGCTAGGACTGGCTATAGATCTGGCTATAGGGCTGGCTATAGGGCTGGCTATAGGGCTGGCTAGGGCTGGTTATAGGACTGGCTATAGAGCTGGCTATAGGGCTGGCTATAGAGCTGGCTATAGGGCTGGCTATAGGGCTGGCTATAGGGCTGGCTAGGGCTGACTATAGGGCTGGCTATAGAGCTGGCTATGGGACTGGCTATAGGGCTGGCTATAGGGCTGGCAATAGGGCTAGCTATAAAACTGGCTATAGGGCTGGCTATGGGGCTGACTATAGGGCTGATTATAGGGCTGGCTATAGGGCTGGCTATAGGGCTGGCAATAGGGCTAGCTATAAAGCTGGCTATAAGGCTGGCTATAGGGCTGACTATAGGGCTGATTATAGGGCTGGCTAGGGCTGGCTATCAAATCAAATCAAATATTATTTGTCACATACACATGGTTAGCAGAAATGCTTGTGCTTCTAGTTCCGACAATGCAGTAATATCCAACGAGTAATCTAACCTAACAATTTCACAACAATTACCTTATACACACAAGTGTAAAGGAATTAATAAGAATGTATACATAAAAAAATATATGAATGAGGGATGGTATAGAACAGCATAGGCAAGATGCAGTAGATGGTATCGAGTACAGTATATACATATGAGATGAGTAATGTAAGGTATGTAAACATTATATGAAGTGGCATTGTCTATAGGGCTGGCTATAGGGCTGGTCATAGAGCTGGCTAGTGCTGGCTATAGGGCTGGCTATAGGGCTGGTTATAGGGCTGGTTATAGGGCTGGTTATAGGGCTGGCTATAGGGCTGGCTAGGGTTGGCTATAGCATGACATATATATTTCAATGGGGAAAGATTCTCCCCTATTCCCTTAAAAACACATTACCTTGTTTCTCTTCCCCATTATACAGTGCCACCTTCTGAGTTAGAATCACACGCTGTCTTGTGTCCTTCCCATTCTATTCAATACATGATCCTAATCTATGTGGAGAACAGAACCAATATTTGAAGGGGAAAGAGATGCCAGCCTAGGATATCACGTCTCTTATCCACGATGAAAATACAAAAACATGCCGACCGCAACTCCCACATTTGCAGCTGAAGTCAAGACGTGTCACAGCAGGTTTTTGAGGGTGTTAAAATGCGGGTGTTTCTATGCGCCTCACAGGACACATTAAACCCCCTGAGCTGTGTCACGGTTCCCCTTCCCAGCTTTAGAAAACGAGGCTGGAATACACACACACAGCGGCAAGCAGCATACAGTCAGGAGAAATCCTTGCAGAGATTACATCAGTCTAAACCTGATTAGCCTTCATACAGATTTAATCATAGCACCTCATAAAGTAGAGAATACGACAGGCTCTCACTGCTTTATAATGAGAAATCACTGAGTCAAGACATTTCAGATTGTGTAGTGACAGACACACACACATGCTGTAGAAGAAAATGTGTCAATATATCCATATTTGATCGGTGCTACACGAGAGACACTGGACACTGAGAGGGTGAAGGCCAGCTGGTACCCTATTTGGGCCTTGTGAACATTCACAAAGCCCTATAACCTGTCACATAGGTTCTGTATCAGCTCAATATAGAAAATATGAAAGATTATACAGAATACATCACCAACATTTTGGGTTCTTCCAGAGTAACCTTGGGACTGCTGAGCTCAGTGATTCATGTCTCTTAAAAAACGAGTGTGTTCTGAATGTGTCTGAGAGTACCTGAGAGAGAGAAAGAAAGAGAAATGGAAAGATAAAGAAAGACAGAAGGATAGTGAAGGAGGGGTGGATTGGCTTGGGGAGAGAAAGATATATAGTGAAAGACATGGATTGAAAAGGGGTGAGTGTGTGTTTCACTGCTTATTGATCGAGGAAGGGGAGTGAGTGGTGACAACCCTTGACATCAATCAGAAGGACTTGGAGTGAATACATTAACTCTCTCTCTCTCAAGCACCGTGTCTGCCAGAGCTGACAGCCAATCATCTCACTCTATCTCTCTCCCACTTCTATCCCACTATGCCTCAGCAGGCCACTCCGTCAAACGTTCCCTCCGAACACGACGGCTCTCAAGGAGCAAAGACAGGAAACTGATTCCAGGTCCCCCTAAAAGAAAGTACACCACTGTTCTCTGTGTGAATCTGAACCATGCACGGATACCCTTGTGAATACAACTAACAGCAGCCGAATATACTGCATTATGCCATTGTTTACAGAAAGAGAGATGGAAAGAGAGAGTGAGTGTGATAAAGGTCAAGTTTTAAAGCATGAGAAGGAGGAATCTGAATCCAAACTGTATTAGAGTTGCATGTGTAACATGTTTGCTTTGCCTGTCACAGAATGGTGTCAAGGCTGGTTTCTCTGATTTGTTTTCCGGGCATTAAATAATAAATGATACTGAACAAATATATAAACGCAACATGTAAATTGTTGGTCCCATGTTACATGAGCTGAAATAAAAGATGCCAGAAATGTTCCATACGCACAAAAAACACATTTCTCTCAGATTTTGTGCACACATTTGTTTACATCCCTGTTAGTGAGCATTTCTCCTTTTCCAAGATAATCCATCCACCTGACAAGTGTGGTATATCAAGAAGCCGATTACACAGCATGATCATTACACAGGTGCACCTTGTGCAGGAGAAAATAAAAGGCCACTCTAAAATGTGCAGTTTTGTCACACAACACAATGCCACAGATGTCTCAAGTTTTGAGGGAGCGCGCAATTGGCATGCTGACTGCAGGAATGTTCACCAGAATGTCCACCAGAGAATTGAATGTTAATTTATCTTCCATAAACCGCCTCCAATGTCATTTTAGAGAATTTGGCAGTAAGTCCTGTCATGGTTCCTTCGGGCACCAGAGGGTGGCAGAGTCCGCCCTAGAGACTGTGTTTTATTCAGGTGTTTCTTATCATTTCATTTTTGTTTCCCCTTTAAGCAAGGTGTGTTTTCTGTTCCCTTTGTTAGTTCAATAGTTCAGTTTCCTATATGTTTCCCCGCATGACTTTTTGATTGTTGTTGTTTGTTGTTTTGAGTTTTGCTTTATTGTTACGTTATCCATTTTTTCCAAGTAAAGTATTTATATTTTTCCAAGCCGCTGATTCCTGGTTCAATTTCTGCTCTTCGGGTTCACTCTACCCAGTCACAAGTCCAACCGGCCTCACAACCGCAGACCACGTGTGACCACACCAGCTCATGACCTCCACATCCGGCTTCTTCATCAGCGGGATTGTCTGAGACCAGCCACCTGGACAGCTGATGAAACTGAGGAGTATTTATGTCTGTAATAAAGTAATTTATTTGTGCTTCGATTGGCTCAAAGTACTTTAACTCATGGGGACACTACGTCACCACCAAGGGTAGAGTTCGAAAATTCAAGCCCCTTGGGTGCTGCCATGAGTTGATTCGAAGTGCCCATCCAAAAAGTCTCAAGGTCATTGGCCACAGATAAAATTATGTCAAATCACGTTATATCTACAGTAGCTTTGATTGTACTGATTATGTCAACATCATACTTTGAAAATCTTAGCCAACAAATCAAAGTTTATTTGTCACGTGCGCCAAATGCAACAGGTGTAGTAGACCTTACAGTGAAGTGCTTACTTAGCTTGCTTACTTAGCCCCAGTGATGTACTGGGCCATACTCACTAGCCTCTGTAGTGCCTTGCGGTCAGAGGCCGAGCAATTGCTGTATCAGGCAGTGATGCAACCAGTCAGGATGCTCTCGATGTTGCAGCTGTAGAACCTTTTGAGGATCTCAGGACCCATGCCAAATCCTTTTAGTTTCCTGAGGGGGAATAAGCTTTGTCGTGCTAGCAGTCATCATCATGAATCAAGTCGACAATCTATTGGCAAATACTTTTTAATCCTTGTCATATGAAGAGAAATAATGAAGATAAATTATAGATAAAACACATCGATGCTCATCGGCCATTGGACATAAACATTACACAACAAGTTGGAAATCGCAAATTCAACAATCAGTGGTTTGGAAGGAGTCAGTGGCTAACTGCGAGCATTGCAAAGCAATCACTAGCCTGCTATTCAGTGGAGTGGCTGTATGGTCCCAAGTCTGGGATTAAGCGTCTCTTTTCCAAGCTTAAAATAATACACATTCAACATTGGCCATGTTGTCAATGAAGCATGATTTGTGCTGCTCTCAAAACAACTGTTAATTCAAAACTGGGAAATCTGACTTCAGTGAGTTCAAGACAACTGGGAACTCGGGGGAAAAAAACGAGCTCCGACTGGGAAAATACATTTTGAACGGTCATCCAACTCGGAATTGTAAATCCAGAACTCGGGCCTCTTTCTAGAGCTACGACCTGAAGATCACTGACGTCATCATGATTCAACCTTGTTTTTTTCAGAGTTCCCAGTTTTCTTGAGAGTAGCATAAATCCAGAGAATGCCAGACTTTGATGACAAAATTTGTGTGTATGTTGTGTGTATGTTGTGTACTAAGCTGTTAGTAACCCATGTGCTTCACCCTAATAATGTGGTCTATGTTCCCCTCTTAATTTCACCTACTGTTCTGACATGGTGGTGCACATGTAGCCTATAACCTGTTTTAGAGAAATGTAATCATTAAATATTGTAAGAGCTTTCGTTGTCTGCTTAAATGCCCCCTTTTATTTATCATACGGTCCTGACTTGGTGTACAAGGAGAACACTGTAGGAACGGCCCATGTTCTGAATTCTGTCGCTGCACATTTCAAAAGTGCTGAACAAATAGTTATATGTCTGTCCTCGCTCATTCATTAATGTCTCAATCGAAATGATGGATTGCCTCTTATCCACTTGTCGTCCCCTTACGCCATAGTTTGTACATCCCAATTGTGAGTAGAAACCACATTTGTTTAAGAAAGTCAGCTATATCAGTTCTGTTTTTTTAAAGGCAGTAATGAGGCTGAATGAACAAGGCTCCGCTGATAGCCAGGTGTTGGCATGTATCATTTGCTGGCATGTATCATACATTTTGTTGTTGTTGTTGCCCCAGCAAGACTTGCATGCTAAAACCGCCACTGGTCATGTGAAATCTATAGATAAGGGCCGGACGAATTTATTTCAAATAACTGATTTCCTTATATGAACTGTAACTCACTAAAATCATTGAAATTGTCGCATGTTGTGTTTATATTCTCATTCAGTACACATCCCATTTCCTCCTATGACAGCACATAGCTCTGTGACAGCCATATCGGTGACATGATGTCAGCGAGTTATATTCAAAAACTGCCAAGACTCCAGACATATAATAAGAAATATTATATATACAGTACCAGTCAAAAGTTTGGACACACCTACCCATTCCAGGGTTTGTATTTGTTTATATTATTTTCTACATTGTAGAATAATAGTGAAGACATCAAAACTATTAAATGACACATATGGAAGCATGTTGTAACCAAAAAAGTGGTAAACATATCCAAATATATGTTATATTTGTGATTCTTTAAAGTAGCCACCCTTTGCCACTTCTGGGTCATCTTGGGTGTGTGCTTAGGGTTGTTGCCCTGTTGGAAAGTGAACCTTGGCCTCAATCTGAGGTCCTGAGTAGGTTTTCATAAAGGTTCTCTGTGTACTTTGCTCCTTTCATCTTTCCCTCAATGCTGACTAGTCTCCCAGTCCCTGCTGCGGAAAAACATCCCAACAGCATGATGCTGACACCAGCATGCTTCACCACAGGGATGGTACAAGGGTTCCTCCAGACATGACACTTGGCATTCAGGCCAAATAGTTAAATCTTGGTTTCATCAGACCAGAGAACCATGTTTCTCATTGTTTGAGTACTTTAGGTACCTTTTGGCAAACTCCAAGCAGGCTGTCATGTGCCTTTTACTGATGAGTGACTTCCATCCTGCCACTCTACCATAAAGGCCTAATTGATAGAGTGCTGCATAGATGGTTGTCCTTCTGGAAGGTTCTCCCATCTCCACAGAGGAACTCTGGAGCTCTGTCAGAGTGACGGTTGGGTTCTTGGTTACTTCCCTGACCAAGGCCCTTCTCCCTCGACGGCTCAGTTTGGCCGGGCTGCCAGCTCTAGAAAAGTCTTGGTGGTTCCAAATTTCTTCCATTTTAAGAATGATGGAGGCCACTGTATTCTTGTGGACCTTCAATGCTGCAGACATTTTTTAGTACCCTTCTCCAGATCTGTGCCTTGACACAATCCTGTCATGGAGCTCTACGGACAATTCCTCTTGACCTCATGGCTTGATTTTTGCTCTGAAATGCACTGTCTACTGTGAGACCAAACATGGACAAGTGTGTGCCTTTCCAAATTATGTCCAATCAATTGAATTTACCACAGGTACACTCCAATCAAGTTGTAGAAACATCTTAAGGATGATCAATGGAAACAGGATGCACCTGAGCTCAATTTCAAGTCTCATAGCAAAGGGTTTGAATACTTATGCATTTTAAACACACATTTCTAAAAACCTGTTTTCGCTTTGCAATTATGGGGTATTGTGTGTAGATTGATGGGATTTGAAAAAAAAATGATATCCATTTTAGAATAAGGCTTTAACTTCACAGAACGTGGAAAAAGTCAAGGGGTCTGAATAGTTATATATATAGAAATAAATATGCATGCTGATGAAGGAAATACACAACCGGTCAAAAGTTTTAGAACACCTAATCATTCAAGGGTTTTACTTTATTTTGACTATTGTCTACATTGCAGAATAATAGTGAAGACATGAAAACTATGAAATAACGAATATGGGATCATGTAGTAACTAAAAAAAGTGTTAAATCAAAATATATTTTATAATTGTGATTCTTCAAATAGCCACCCTTCGCCTTGATGACACCTTTGCACCCTCTTGGCATTCTCTCAACCAGCTTCACCTGGAATCAGATCAGAGGCAATAGAAATGGCCAGGGATGTTCTCTCGATAAGTGCATGAAAACATGAAGGACCGTTTTTCTGTCAAAATGTAACGAGATCTTTTGGGTGTCAGAAAAAATGTATGATGTAAAAAGTACAACCTTTTCTTTAGGAATGTAGTGAAGTAAAGGTAAAAGTTCACAAAAATATAAACAGAAAAGTATGGACACCGCAAAAACTACTTAAATAGTACTTTGAAGTATTTTTTCTAAGTACTTTACACCATTTCTGATGCTACTGTATGCATCTCAACCCTCTACAAGTCTACTTCAGAGACACACCATATCCTTTAAAGTAATTGAGTCTCTATAGTGGCTAGCAGGTAGAGAGTTTATTCAAGGGTGGAAATGGAAACAATAGCTTTGACCTTGAGGAATAAATAAAGGGGAGGTGCTGGCGAATGTGCAAAAGAGGATCATGACAGGCCTCAGTTAATGAGTCTGTGTGTGATTGTCAAAACATTACAGTTGTATTCTCTAATGCAGAAAAGTGGCAAATAGGTAGTTTAGAAAAAAACACTTTCATTACCTTGCTCCCCCCCCCCGCCTCACCTCCTCTGTCCTGTGCTTAATGACTGCCTCTCCAAAAGGGCTGTTTATGCTAATGTCGTCATTTATCTGTAAGGGAAAGGACAGAGTGGTTGAGACAATAACCTGGCTGACATTGAGATCCTTCTCCCTCTTCTCTCTCCCTCCTCCTCCCTCTCCCATCTTCTCTCTCTGTCCTTCTCAGTCTCCCACCTTCTCTCTCCCTCCTTGTCTCTCTCTCTTTTTCTCCTTCCTCTCTCTTGCTCGTCCCTCGCTCTATGCTAAGGGCCGAAGGATTCATAAAGGCCGACACAAAAGAGTAGCGTCACGGGCGTCTCCTCAACACAGTATTATGACTGGAACACCTATTAGGAGCACAAAGACACTAATGTGAGTCACATATCAGCCCTCTGATGGGCTGCTGGAGAGGAGAGGAGAGGAGAGGAGAGGAGAGGAGAGGAGAGGAGAGGAGAGGAGAGAAAGCTCCTTGTGTACCCGCTCCTTGTGTATGCAAACACACTGAGTGCTGAGATTACAAAAGAGATTACAGATGCTCAAACATGACATTTGAACACTGAAGAGCCAAAAAGGTATCTGTCTATTACAGTGGCAATGTAAACACAAACTATCACTTTATCACCGCGTCGGGGCAGCCCTCTGTAATTTCACATCTAAGTGCTTTTCATCAGAATGACACACTATGCCCAGTCAGGCTCCAGATACATAGCACAATTTGTTTTTCTTCTAAATGGCCTCCATTTTCTTTCCAATACTATAATCGGTGAAGTGAAACCATCCATTTCTGCCCTCCCATTTCTTCCAGATAGCAGCAGTCTACGAGTGACAACAGTCGATTTTGATCAGAGAAATATTATTGGGCAGTTACGCAGATCACAAACTCAAGCAGACAGGTTTTTTTTATCAAGTATGGACAGTTATAAAATGTCAAGAGCTTGTTAGTGGTTTGTCTGATTCTGAGTAGCCTACTGTACCTTCACTACCCCAAGTAATTTGTGCACAAATACAAAACTAATCTGTTAACTCATGATTTCTGAGCAACTTTATAAGCTTTGGGCTGATCAGTGTTTGGATGGGTTGTTCAACAATGTGTGTTGAGTTGACAAGTGACAGGTTTGGCCAGATTAACTGAAACAATATTATTGAGTGGAAAGACAAAACAAATCAAAATACTTTTTATCTTGTGTGGAAAAATTCCAGATTCCAGAACAATAGTAAGCGGAAGTTGTGGAGACATCACTGTTGTTGGTCGGTTTGATCTGACAGATTTCTCTTGTGTATCCGTCAGCTCGTTTTTACCTTTAACATGAATTCTCACGGTAACTGGTCCCGAGCTGCCAAACCTTTTTTTTCACTACTTTGAAGATCATAGATTTGTACATTCCAAATACCCCAGCTGCATTCCTTTTCAACCAGCCCAGAAACTCGCCGTTGTGAGGTACCTGGGAAGCTAGAAGGTGATGGTCTGGTGAGAAGACCGTTTGGACCGTGTATCCTGGTTTGTGTTCACTTCTACTCTAATAAGCCACTGAGGCTTTCTAGTCCTGTTTGCTGTCACTCATGTTAAATTGGCACCACTAATTTCGCCATGGAATTATTCAGAAGCACACAAAGAAACTTGTTCTGAAGAACAGAGATGCTTCACAGGTGAAGCACATGGGGATGTGTGAAACTTACTCCTCAGCCTGACATAGCTGTTTCAATTGTTCAATAAACCAGTAGTCTCATTTATTAATTACAATGGCTCAATGTATTCTTATTTACCATCACTCTTTTAAACTCGACAGTATGAATTACATGACAAAACCCTTTTTAAATGCACCATGTATCCCCCTATGTATTATCACCATTCATTATTATTGTATATAGTGTTCCTATATTTATTATATATTTAATTCCTATCAATATGCAAACTCATCAAATAAAACATCAAATATCAAATAAAACATGTTTTACCTTGTATGAATTCGTATTTAGTGCTTCAATCCGGGTGTACACTACATGATTGTGGCCACGATTTAGAGACAAAATCCCCATGTTGTTGCCTACTAGGCGCGCGCAGCAGTCACTGACGGTTGTTTAATGTGAGCGCGTCAAAATGCAATCTGAGGGCTACCGATCTCATCTTTGAGCAGTCCCAGACATTGAATTCGACCAAAGGTAAAGTGTCAAATCGTTCCGTCTCTCAAGTTCAAAATGTTGGCTAGATATTTGTAGTCTGTATGGCGAGCGTGAATATCTAACTGAACATTTATGAGGCTGATTTGAGCCACAGCTCGTGGTTACATTACAATCTAATCACATCATTCTTTTAGCGAGACAGCATGGTATGGAGTATCCTCACGACCAAATGAAGAATCTTGCAGTGTATGATGCCCGTCTGTGCCAGGAAGCACCAGTGACTTGGTCTATAAAAAAAGTGGTCAGATGAAGCAGATGCTAAACTACAGGACTGTTTTGCTCTCACAGACTGGAAAATGTTCCGGGATTCTTCCGATGACATTGAGGAATACACCACATCAGTCGCTGGCTTTATCAATAAGTACATCGAGGTCGTCGTCCCCACAGTGACTGTACGTACATACCCCAACCAGAAGCCATGGATTACAGACAACATTCACACTGAGCTAAAGGGTAGAGCTGCCGCTTTCAAGGTGCGGGACTCGAACCCGGAAGCTTACAAGAAATTCTGCTATGCCCTGCGATGAACCATCAAACAGTTAAAGTGTCAATACAGGGATAAGATTGAATCATACTACACCACATCAACAACATTATCTCAGAATTCCTAGACCCACTCCAATTTGCATACCCCCCAAACAGATTGACAGATGATGCCATCTCTATTGCACACTGCCCTTTCCCACCTGGACAAAAGGAAAACATAGAATGCTATTCATTGACTACCGCTCAGCCTTCAACACCATAGTACCCTCAAAGCTCATCACTAAGCTAAGGAACCTGGGACTAAACACCTCCCTCTGCAACTGGGTCCTGGACTTCCTGACGGGCCACCCCCAGGTGGTGAGGGTAGGTAGCAACACATCTGCCACGCTGATCCTCAACACTGGAGCTCCCCAGGGGTGCGTGCTCAGTCCCCCTCCTGTACTTCCTGTTCACCCACGACTGCATGGCCAGGCACGACTCCAACACCATCATTAAGTTTGCAGACGACACAACAGTGGTAGGCCTTATCACTGAAAATGATGACACAGCCTATAGGGAGGTCAGAGTCCTTGCCGGGTGGTGCCAGAATAACAACCTATCCCTCAATTAAATTTGTGGACTACAGGAAAAGGAGCACCGAGCACGCCCCCATTCTCATTGACGGGGCTGTAGTGGAGCAGGTTGAGAGCTTCAAGTTCCTTGGTGTCCACATCAACAACAAACTAGAATGGTTCAAACACACCAAGACAGTCGTGAAGAGGGCACGACAAAGCCTATTCCCCCTCAGGAAACCCCAAAAAATTGGTATGGATCCTGCGATCCTTAAAAGGTTCTACAGCTGCAACATCGAGAGCATCCTGACCGGTTGAATCACTGCCTGGTACGGCAATTTCTCGGCCTCTGACCGCAAGGCACTTCAAAGAGTAGTGCGAATCGCCCAGTACATCACTGGGGCAAAGCTGCCTGCCATCCAGGACCTCTACACCAGGCGGTGTCAGAGGAAGGCCCTAAAATATGTCAAAGACCCCAGCCACCCCAGTCATAGACTGTTCTCTCTACTACCACATAGCAAGTGATACCGGAGTGCCAAGTCAAGGATAAAAACGCTTCTCAACAGTTTTTACCCCCAAGCCATAAGACTCCTGAACAGGTAACCAAATGGTTACCCAGACTATTTGCATTGTGTGCCCTCCAACCTCTCTTTTACGCTGCTGCTAATCTCTGTTTATCTTATATGCATAGTCACTTTAACTATACTTTCATGTACATACTACCTCAATTGGTCCGACCAACCAGTGCTCCCACACATTGGCTAACCTCACTATCTGCATTGTGTCCCACCACCCGGCCAACCCCTATTTTTACGCTTCTGCTACTCTCTGTTCATCATATATGCATAGTCACTTTAATCATACCTACATGTACATACTACCTCAATAAGCCTGACTAACCGGTGTCTGTATATAGCCTTGCTACTGTTATTTTCAAATGTCTTTTTACTGTTGTTTAATTTCTTCACTTACCTACACACACACACACACACACACATACACACACACACACACACACACACACACACACACACATACCTTTTTTCCACACTATTGATGAGAGCCTGTAAGTAAGAATTTCACTGTAAGGCCTGTCGTATTCGGCGCACGTGACAAATAAACGTTGATCTGATTTGACCGTTTAGTGTTTGCACCACGGTCAGTTAATGTGAGAGGCTCAACTATGTTAGGATTTACCTAATGTTTTCCCATCGCCCCCATTCACTCACATACTCTCACACACACACACAGGAGCTGTACCAGCGGTCTCTCATTGGCACACTCAGATCACGAAGTCACCTCGTATAGGTGAGCAGCCTTCTAGCAGGCTAGCTAGCAAAATTGCTAATGGCTAATTTCCAAGTGGTCTAAACATACACATAAAACATTCAAATTGTTTTAAAACAGATTTGCTACTGATTAAATAACACACAGTAACATTCTGACATGAAGAAATACATTCTAAATCTCATTCATACCTGAAATACATAAATAAATCACACAGATGTATGTAGCTTTGGCTTCAAGTCACTTGTAATGAGTGTGCTGAGAAGCCCCATGCGCCACCTATAGGAATTCCTAGGTATAACCAATCATACCAATCAAATAACCAGTCAAATAGAGCACACAGAACTTACTGTCAACATTCAGATAAATTATAGCATATTTCTTACTTATACACATTATGATTCTATATTATTATTTTGTTATTATTAAGGCACATTTAATTATATCATATTCGCGCCGGGCATGGCCCAAATCGAGAGGAAGTGGTACTTGCTAAGCAAGCAGCTTGACGTCCTTTACACTAGCATGCAGAATAAGCAATCACATCAACTCTATATATTGTACCAACTGGACAATCCCCTCAGTTATCACTCGATCTGTTTGCGGAATGACCTCTGTCTGTGTGTCATTGGAACAGCATGGTAGAATGCTAATGTAGGACACTGGACACAGCAGTATTTGGAGTTTCTTCGAGCTTACGTACAGTATGGGTGCAAGCAGGAAGTGTTGAGTCAGGATGTGTGTGACTGTGTGTGACTGTGTTAGGTTCTGTCTGACTGTGTTTATTATGGGTGACTTCCTTAGGTCATGCGTGACTGCATTAAAATAGGTTGGGTATGCAGAGTGCACAGAACACCTGTCTCTAGTGTACAGACACAAGTTTAGTCAACTTCTGCTGTGTTTGCAGAAAGGGTTGAAATGGTAGTTCATTGGCTCACGGTGTAAGGGCTGCAATAAGTAGTTATTTGCTTTAGGAGTAAAGTATGCTAATGTAGCAACTGATGGTTAAGGTGTGACTGTGAATACAGTGCGTACATATAGCTCTCTTGTTAGCTCTGTTGCTAGTTGTGAGGTTTCTACTTTGATTTTGAGGTTCCGTTACTGATGAAGAAACAGAGAGTGTTAGAGATGAGTACCACGGCCACACTCCATCTGCTGTTGTTGTCAACACAAAGGCTTATTGGAGATTTCCACCAACAGCAACCCGGCTAACAGCGACAAGAGATGACAAGCACAGTGTTTATACCCCAGACACTTCGTCACAATTCATTATAGTCCAAGAGGATTAATTGTTCTACATCTGCATTTTCTCACCACTTCTAGAGCCGTTATCAGGTGATCTCAACCTCTTAGGCATTTCCGTTTCGTCAGGCGTGTTTGTGGAAGTCGAACGCCTCGCAGTCGCCACTCGTCCTTTGTTGGATCCAGGTGGTTTCTGCTTTAGGGGTGTGACGCAGGGGACTTTTTATTTAGAGTGACTGGAGTAGGTCAGGTGAATACAATAGTCAGCACTAAAGGCTAATTAAACCCAGGAAAGCTGACGATTCACAAAATGCTGAGGATCTCCTATCTAATCAAGTCTGACTTTTCAGGGTAAAGGAGAGATAATGTGATAAAAGTGCAGAGATACCAGGCCCACCTTCCAGACCACTGCCCAGTACAGAGATACCAGGCCCACCTTCCAGACCACTGCCCAGTGCAGAGACACCAGGCCCACCTTCCAGACCACTGCCCAGTGCAGAGACACCAGGCCCACGTTCCAGACCACTGGCCAGTGCAGAGAAACAAGGCCCACCTTCCAGACCACTGCCCAGTGCAGAGATACCAGGCCCACCTTCCAGACCACTGCCGAGTGCAGAGATACCAGGCCCACCTTCCAGACCACTACCCAGTGCAGAGACACCAGGCCCACCTTCCAGACCACTGCCCAGTGCAGAGATACCAGGCCCACCTTCCAGACCACTGCCGAGTGCAGAGACACCAGGCCCACCTTCCAGACCACTGCCCAGTGCAGAGACACCAGGCCCACCTTCCAGACCACTGCCCAGTGCAGAGACACCAGGCCCAGCTTCCAGACCACTGCCCAGTGCAGAGACACCAGGCCCACCTTCCAGACCACTGCCCAGTGCAGAGACACCAGGCCCACCTTCCAGACCACTGCCCAGTGCAGAGGTACCAGGCCCATCTTCCAGACCACTGCCGAGTGCAGAGATACCAGGCCCACCTTCCAGACCACTGCCGAGTGCAGAGATACCAGGCCCACCTTCCAGACCACTGCCCAGTGCAGAGACACCAGGCCCACCTTCCAGACCACTACCCAGTGCAGAGATACCAGGCCCACCTTCCAGACCACTGCGCAGTGCAGAGATACCAGGCCCACCTTCCAGACCACTGCCCAGTGCAGAGACGCCAGACCCACCTTCCAGACCACTGCCCAGTGCAGAGACACCAGACCCACCTTCCAGACCACTGCCCAGTGCAGAGACACCAGGCCTACCTTCCAGACCACTGCCCAGTGCAGAGACACCAGGCCCACCTTTCTTCTCTTATTTTCTATTCCATTGAAACTAGCAGAGAAATAACTAAATGATGAGTGTTTGATGATGTTTTCTTCTGTCTAAGTTTAGACCGATCCCAGATACAAACTTCAGTCATTGTTCACAACAAATCCAATACCATCTGATTATTGACTGTTGTTATCGACATCAAGCAGTGAAAAAAACATCCGTCAACACTTAATGAAGCAGATAGCTTACCAGTTAATTCTAGTTGCACAAAAACTGGCTGCACATCAAGAGCTACAGGTTTTCCTCGGAAGATGAAAAATACTCTCATTGGCACAGAAAATGATTGACAGCTCTTGGCAGTCCCACCCATCTTGGGTATGAACCATCAAGTATCTTGTCTTGCTTGCCGGGCTCATGGCTCTCTGCCCATGATGGCTTGTGTCAGAAACACAGAGGCGCTGGTAAGAGTCTACACTCTTAGAAAAAATGGTTCCAAAAGAGTTTGTCGGCTATCGCTATAGGAGAACCCTGTTTGCTTCCAGGTAGAACTCTTTTGGGGTTACATGTAGAACCCTATATGAAAAGGGTTCTACATGGAACTCAAAAAGTTTCTACCTGGAACCAAAAGTGTTCTATGTGGAACCAAAGAGGATTCTTTAAAGGGTTATCCTATGGGGACAGCCAAAGAACCGTTTATGATTCTAGATAGCACATTGTTTTCTAAGAGTGTACCATTTACCCAGCATCACTATGTGTGTGACTGTTGTGCACAGCTTGTGGTCCTGTGGTTTAAGCCAAGGCAAACAGTAGCACATCAGAGATAATATGGTGATAAAGAACCAGGTCAGGTCTGGATGGTCACGTTTACTCCTGTCACCTCATACATAATAGAAAGAGAGAGAGAGCGATGGAGAGACTCTATATAGAGAGAGAAAGAAATAAGGAGCGTGTGTGTGCATGTGAGTGAGGAGTGATCTCTGGCCCTGTCGGTCTGTCGGTCGGCCTGGTCCACTGTGCTAATGATCCTAGCGTGTCTGATTTGATGTGCTACATGCTTTGGCTTGGCAGGTGGGAACGGTCCCCATGGCTTTCACAGCCACTTTGAACTGCCGAGCTAATATCAGCCAGTTCTGCTGCTGCCTCCCTCTGATAACACACTCCAGGCACCACTGACCAGCCGCACAGGAATACCAGCCAATCTGAATAGGAGAAATATCTCCACTTTAGAAAAAACAAGGGAAGAGATACAGGAAGAGAGAGAGAAGGAGGAGAGAGATAGAGAGACAGGGATTTAAAAAAGAAAGAAAGAAAGAATGAAAGAAAGAGAAAAAAAATGAAAGGAAGAAAGAATGAAAAAATGAAAGGAAGAAAGTGAAAGAAAGAGAAAAAAATGAAAGGAAGAAAGAAAGAAAGAAAGAAAGAAAGAAAAAAATGAAAGGAAGAAAGAATGAAGTGGTTCCCTCGTTTCTGTTGAGGCATGCAGGCATTGAAAACAGAAAGTGTTATGTTTAACTTGACAGTTTAATCAAAGTCAAAAGGTATTTGATATCAAGAGAGGATGAGAAAGGAAAGGCATGAGACTCCACAAATGATGTTTGAAAACGGAGCCTACTGAATGGCTGCCGTTTTGCAAGCTCCGACCCAGCTCTGCTATTTTGTGATTATTTTGTTGTTTAATTTTACTGTATTTTCACAAAATGTATCCTCTATAATTTCTTAAATCGGACAATACGTTTTTAACATCAGATCGGCAGCTACTTCCCACAATTCCGGCTTCAACTTCGACTCATCTGCCCTGGGCTCCCTCTGTAATTCTGACCCAATTTTTGGGCTACCCAAAAGGAAACGCTGGCATTACAGAGGCAAGGGGGAGGGGGATCCTGGTGAGATTAAGGTGAAGGGAAAACCGGCTACCTCTTCCCTCCATTCTACTGGTACAGTTACTTGATAATAACATGGATGAACTCCGATCATGGATTTGCTGCCAACTGCAATATATATATATATATATATATATATATATATATTAATTTTACCCCTTTTTCTCCCCAATTTCGTGGTATCCAATTGTTGTAGTAGCTACTATCTTGTCTCATCGCTACAACTCCCGTACAGGCTCGGCAGAAACGCAAACAGGAAGTACCTGTGACTCGCTCCATTGAGAAATGGTCACCAGAATCAGAGATTATGCTTCAGGACTGCTTTGATAGCGCTGATTGGAATATGTTAAGAAATTTGGAAATGCATCGGCGGTGTTGTCACCACAGTGAAGGTTCGCTGCTTCCCCAATCAAATGCCCTGGGTTAACACTAAGGTTTGCGCTTAGCTAAAGGACAGGGTTACCGCAGACAGAGCTATCATAGACAACCCCGAGGCTACGTCCGAGGACAGGAATAAGTACAAGAAGTCCCGTTAAGACCTCTGTAGATTCATCAAATGAGCAAAAGGGTAATATAGGAATAAGATCGAATCATACTACACAGGCTCCGACACCCGCGCATGTGGCAGGGACTACAGTCAGTTACGGATTACAAAGGAAGACCCAAACGTGATCTACACAAAGATGCCTCTCTACCAGATGAACTCAATGCATTTTATGCACACTTTGACAACAGCAACATTGTGTCGGGTGTGAGGGCCGTCACCCAGATAATTGGATGATCTCGCTCTCCGAGGCCAACGTGAGAAATATCTTCAATCAGGTCAACGCCCGCAGGGGCACGGGGCTCGACGGTATTCCAGGGCACCTTCTCAGAGCATGCGCAGAACAGCTGGCAGGCATATTCATGGTAATTTTCATTCTGTAATCGCCACATGTTTTAAGACGACCACCATCATCCCTGTTCCCAATAACTCTAAGGCTTCATGCCACAATGATTACCACCCTGTAGCACTCACTTCTGTAATCTTGATGTGCTATGAGAGGCTGGTTATGGCACACATTAACTCCACCCTCCCAGACACCCTAGACCCACTCCAATTTGCATACCGCCCAACAGATCCATAGATGACACAATTTCAATTGCGCTCCACACTGCCCTCACCAACTTAGATAAGATGAACACCTACGTGAGAATGCTGTTCATTGACTACAGCTGAGAATTCAACACCATCGTCCCCTCCAAACTCATCACCAAGCTAAGAACATTGGGTCTGAACAACTCCCTCTGCAACTGGATCCTGGACTTCCTGACGGGCAGACCCCAAGTGGTGAGGGTAGGCAACATTATCTCCGCCACGATGACCCTCAACCCTGGGTCCCCACAGTGGTGTGGGCTTAGTCCCCTCCTGTACTCCCTGTTCACCCACGACAGCGTGGCCACACGACTCCAGCACCATCATCAAGTTTTCTGACAACATGACGGATGCAGGGCTGATCAGCGGTGACGGTGAGTCAGCCTACAGGGAGGAGGTCAGTGTCCTGGCATTGTGGTGCCAGAGCAACAACCTCTCCCTCAACGTCAGTAACACCAAGGAGCTGATCGTGGTCTACAGGAAACGGGGGGTGAGCACGCCCCCATCCACATCGACGGGGCCGAAGTGCAGCAGGTCAAAGGCTTCCATTTCCTCAGTGTCCAAATCACTAAATATTTAGAATGGTCCAAACACACAAGCACAGTCGTGAAGAAGGCACGACAGAGCCTCTTCCCCTCAGAATTTTGGCATGGGCCCTCAAAACCTCACATTTTTTACAGCTGTACCATGGTGAGCATCTTGACTGGCTGCATCACCGCCTGGTATGGCAATATCACCACCCTTGAACGCATGGCGCCACAGAGGGTGATGCAGATAGTCCAGTACATCACTGGGGCCGAGCACCCTGCCATCCAGGACATCTATATCAGGCGGTGTGGAAGGAAGGCCCGGAAAACCGTTAAAGACTCCAACCACCCAAGCCATAGACTATTCTCTATGCTTCCGCATGGCAAGCGGTACCGGTGGCTCTTGAACAACTTCTATCTCCAAGCATTAAGGATGATAAATAGCTAATAAAATAGCTGCATGGACTGTCTGAGTTGACTTTGTATCTTTATTGACCTTTTATTTTTGCACTCTCTCTTTGTACACTCACCGGACCCTACACACTCACTCCATCATCTGCTCACTCACACATAATATGTACATACATTTATCCTGACTCTATACACACCCACTCACATGCAAGCTGCTGCCACTCTGTTCATCTTATGTACTGTTGCTTAGTCATCTTGCACCTATACTCCAAGGGCTCTCGAGTGGCACAGTGGTCTAAGACACCTCAGTGCAAGAGGTGTCACTGCAGTACCTGGTTTGAATCCAGGCTGCATCACATCTGGCTGAGATTGGGAGTACCATAGGGCGGTGCAGGATTGGCCCAGCGTCGTTTGGGTTTGGCCGGGGTAGGCCGTCATTGGAAATAAGAATTAGTTCTTAACTGACTTACCTAGTTAAATAAAAAAATATACAATACAATATACTCCATCACTCCAGAATCCTTGCACATTGCAAATATGGTATTGGAACTGACCCTATATATAGTATGCGTACTAACTTATTCTGTTCTTGTGTTCTATTGTTATTGATTATTGAATTGTTGGGTTTTGAGTTAGCAAGAAAGGCATTTCACTGTACTTGTGCGCTTTACATTACAACTTGGAACTTGATAAGTAGCACAGGGCCATGGAGAGGCTGAGACACAAAGTCAGAATGAAAGAGAATGGAAAAGATGAAAAGAAAGAGTCAAGGGTGGGGGAGACACAAAGAGAGAGAGAGAGAGGGGGGTGGGAGCGAGAGAGAACTTTTTGGAACTTTTGTGTGTGTAATGTTTACTGTTCATTTTTAGTGTATAATGTTAATGGTTCATTTTTATTTAACTTTGGTTTATTAACTATTTCACTTGCTTTGGCAATGAAACATTTCCCATGCCAATAAAGCCCTTCAATTGAATGGAATTGAATAGAGAGTGAGAGGCAAGTGAGATACAAAAAGGAAGACAGAGAGAGAGATAGAGAGGGGGGTGAGAGAGAGAGAGAGAGGGGGGTGAGAGAGAGAGAGAGAGAGAGAGAGAGAGAGAGAGAGAGAGAGAGAGAGAGAGGGGGGGGTGAGATACAGAAAAGAAGACAGAGAGAGAGAGAGAAAGAGGGGGGGTGAGATACAGAAAGGAAGACAGAAAGAGAGAGAGGGGGGGTGAGATACAGAAAGGAAGACAGAGAGAGAGAGAGAGGGGGGGTGAGATACAGAAAGGAAGAGAGAGAGAGAGAAAGAGAGAGAGAGAGCAAGAAAGGGGGGTGAGAGAGCGAGTGGTAGAGAGAGAGAGAAAGGAGGGGGGGTGAGAGAGAGGTACAGTTGAAGTCAGAAGTTTACATACACCTTAGCCAAACACATTTAAACTCAGTTTTTCACAATTCCTGACTTTTAATCCCAGTACAAATTCCCTCTTTTAGGTCAGTTAAGATCACCACTTCTTTTTAAGAATGTAAAATATCAGAATAATCACATTCCCAGTGGGTCAGAAGTTTACATACACGCAATTAGTATTTGGTAGCATTGTCTTTAAATTATTTAACTTGGGGCAAACATTTTGGGTAGTCTTCCACAAGCTTCCCACAATAAGTTGGGTGAATTTTGGCCCATTCCTCCTGACAGAGCTGGTGTAACTGAATCAGGTTTGTAGGCCTCCTTGCTCGCACATGCTTTTTCAGTTCTGCCCACAAATGTTCTATGGGATTGAGGTCAGGGCTTTGTGATGGCCTCTCCAATACCTTGACTTTGTTGTCCATAAGCCATTTTGCCACAACTTTGGAAGTATGCTTGGGGTCATTGTCCATTTGGAAGACTAATTTGTGACCAAGCTTTAACTTCCTGACTGATGTCTTGAGATGTTGCTTCAATATATCCACATAATTTTCCATCCTTACGTTCCCAACTACTTTGTGAAGTGCACCAGTCCTTCCTGCAGCAAAGCACCCCCAAAACATGATGCTGCCACCCCCGTGCTTCACGGTTGGGATGGTGTCCTTCGGCTTGCAAGCCTCCCCCTTTTTCCTCCAAACATAACGATGGTCATTATGGCCAAACAGTTCTATTTTTGTTTCATCAGACCAGATGAAGACTTGTTTTACTGTAGATATAGATACCTTTTTACCTGTTTCCTCCAGCATCTTCACAAGGTCCTTTGCTGTTGTTCTGGGATCGGTTTGCACTTTTCGCACCAGAGTATGTACATCTCTAGGAGACAGAACTCGTCTCCTTCCTGAGCGGTATGATGGCTGCGTGGTCCAATGGTGTTAATACTTGCATACCATTGTTTGTACAGATGAACGTGGTACCTTCAGGCGTTTGGAAATTGCTCCCAAGGATGAACCAGACTTGTGGAGGTCTACAATTATTTTTCGTGAGGTTTTGGCTGATTTATTTTGATTGTACCATGATGTCAAGCAAAGAGGCACTGAGTTTGAAGGTAGGCCTTGAAATACATCCACAGGTACATCTCCAATTGACGCAAATTATGTCAATTAGCCTATCAGAAGCTTCTAAAGCCATGACATCATTTTCTGTAATGTTCCAAGCTGTTTAAAGGCACAGTCAACTTGGTGTATGTCAACTTCTGACCCACTGGATTTGTGATCCAGTGAATTATAAGTTAAATAATCTGTCTGCAAACAATTGTTGGAAAAACGTGTGTCATTGTCACGCCCTGACCTTAGAGCCTTATTATTCTCTATGTTTGTTTAGGTCAGGCTGTGACTTGGGTGGGAAATTCTATGTTTTCTGTTTCTTTGTTTTGGCCGAGTGTGGTTCCCAATCAGAGGCAGCTGTCTATCGTTGTCTCTGATTGGGGATCATACTTAGGCAGCCCTTTTTCCCACCATTGGGTTGTGGGATCTTGTTTTCTGTTTAGTGTCTTAGCCTGACAGAACTGTGCGCTTTAGGTTTCACTGAACACTTTCATGAACACTTTCCACGCTGCGCTTTGGTCTACTCTTCCTACCACCAACGAGAGGCATTACAGTCATGCACAAAGTAGATGTCCTAACCCGACTTGCCAAAACTATAGTTTGTTAACAAGAAATTTGTGGAGTGGTTGAAAAACGAGATGTAATGACTCCAACCTAAATGTATGTAAACTTCCGACTTCAACTGTATATATATATATATATATATATATATATATATATATATATAGAGAGAGAGAGGGGTGAGAAACAGTAAGGATGAAAGAGACAATGAGAGAGAGAAGGGGTTGAGATACAGAAAGGAAGACAGAGAGTGAGTGATGCACTGATAGTGTGTGAGAGAGCACTAATCATGTCTGCAGATATTACCCCAGTGGTTCATGAAAAACGAACAAATAAAATCAGGTTGTGTCTCATACCGGAGAAACATTCATCTTGTTTCATTTTGTGCCAAATTCAGACAACGGGTTGTTGACAGTCAGAGCTAGTCTTTTAATGAGATAAATATGATCCGATAAATAGTACAGACTAATGTATTATAATTATGGAACCTTTTGATGATAGGATTTTGTATCTCTAATTGTCTTGTCATGTTGTACCAGTGTATTCAGTCAAGCTTATAGTCTCAATTCAACTTCAAAAAGACTCTTGACCGTCCCGGTAAAGTTTCATCCGTGGCTCAAATGAGAAGCAACCCTTCTTCTACTGTCAGACTTTCTCAATCACGTTTCTTCACACCAAATATCCCTACAGAAGTTTAATAGAAGCAGGACTTATTTCTGAACATTTCCTTCAGTAAATGAAATGCCAGTGCTAATACGAGCAAACCTTGTGTCAGTTTCCTTATTAAAGTCCTTTTGAACATGAAGCCACTCAACCGAAGATTGAATCCCCCACTTCACTTATATTCAACATGACTCCTTGTCTTAGCTTGTTACTTTAGCTAGACTGCTACCTCCATGCAATGACAAAACCTTTTAAATTATGTTATTCCTTACTTCAAGGCTTCACATTTACCTCAAACACTTGGCATTTAAATTGGGGTATTTATTCCAACTCTGCAGCTCTTAAAAACAACCAACCAAATACAGACCAATTAGCTAAAGGACACTGCTCTTACATTCTCACCCTGCAGCCTCCCAATTAGATGTTACAGTGCTATTTTCTCCTCAATTATCTCCACTACTGTTCCTTTCCCTTGTCTCTGGGCTATTCCAGTCACTGTTCATTTGTTCATTACACACAATAGCCAACCAGCCTCAAGGCACAGGTTCCCCCCAAATGTCTGAAATCAGTTTAGCTGAAATCAACTCAGCCCTGCCTGGTTACACTGTGGTGTCTTATTGGAAACATTCACTATGAATTGGCAGTGGTGGTGTTAAAGTACCAGCAGCACCAAATGGAGTCCCAGACTGCCAACCTTCAAGCAGTTGGACAGATGGTCTTCTATGCTCACGAACAAGCTAACACGGGTCCTATCAAATGTGTTTTCTGTCTGGCTAATTAAGGAAAGCACTTAGATCCTGTTGCTAATTCCCTGGACTGTTGCTCTGTAACAATTATCCGTAACTAATGACTGAATTTACAATCAGCCCCTGCTGGTGACTTTCACCCGTTGAACACATGAAGTAGATCTGTTGAGGGTCTAGGCTTGGTAACCCACCAGGAAGGGTCTAGGCTTGGTTACCCACCAGGAAGGGTCTAGGCTTGGTTACCCACCAGGAAGGGTCTAGGCTTGGTTACCCACCAGGAAGGGTCTAGGCTTGGTTACCCACCAGGAAGGGTCTAGGCTTGGTTACCCACCAGGAAGGGTCTAGGCTTGGTAACCCACCAGGAAGGGTCTAGGCTTGGTAACCCACCAGGAAGGGTCTAGGCTTGGTAACCCACCAGGAAGGGTCTAGGCTTGGTAACCCACCAGGAAGGGTCTAGGCTTGGTAACCCACCAGGAAGGGTCTAGGCTTGGTAACCCACCAGGAAGGGTCTAGGCTTGGTTACCCACCAGGAAGGGTCTAGGCTTGGTTACCCACCAGGAAGGGTATAGGCTTGGTTACCCACCAGGAAGGGTATAGGCTTGGTTACCCACCAGGAAGGGTCTAGGCTTGGTTATCCACCAGGAAGGGTCTAGGCTTGGTTACCCACCAGGAAGGGTCTAGGCTTGGTTACCCACCAGGAAGGGTCTATAGAAATGATGTTCATGGAAAGTTCCCAGTACATTGTATGTAGTAGCTGCTTTAGCATTTTTCAGAAAATAAAATGGAAGATCCAAGGGAAAGTCCAATAATTATCTACATTTTCCAAATGTAGGTGATTATTATGCTTCAACCGCCTCATACTGTAACACGCCCTGGTGCAAACTGCCTAACTGCTACCCTCAAACTTCAAGGTGTTGAATATAGTAGAGTGGCCAAACGGAAGCCACTCCTCAGTAAGGGAGTGGTGTAAAGTACTGTAAAGGTAAAAATACTTTAAAGTACAACTTAAATAGAGTATCTGTGCTTTACTATTTATTTTTGCAAACTTTTACTTTTACTTCACTACATTCCTAATGAAAAGTATGTACTTTTTACTCCATACGTTTTTTTCTGACAATTTGTTACATTTTGACAGGTGTCACGACTTCCGCCGAAGTCGGTCCCTCTCCTTGTTCGGGCGGTGTTCAGCGGTCGACGTCACCGATCTTCTAGCCATCACTGATCCATTTTTCATTTTCCATTGGTTTTGTCTTATCTTCCATCACACCTTGTTCCAATCCCATCAATTACATGTTGTGTATTTAACCCTCTGTTTCCCCTCATGTCCTTGTCGGTGATTGTTTGTTGTATGTATTGGTGCCAGTTATGTTCTGGTGTGAGACGGGTTTTGCACCCTCTTATTTTATTTTGTATATTTTGGTTTCCAGAGTTTTTTGTATATTTATTAAACTGCTCCGTTTATACTACGTTCACTCTGCTGCATACCACCCTGCATACCACTGCTGGCTTGCTTCGGAAGCTAAGCAGGGTTGGTCCTGGTCAGTCCCTGGATGGGAGACCAGATGCTGCTGGAAGTGGTGTTGGAGGGCCAGTAGGAAGCACTCCTCTGGTCTAAAAAATATCCCATTGCCCCAGGGCAATAGACACTGTCATGTGTAGGGTGGTGTCTTTTGGATGTTAAACGGGTGTCCTGAATCTCAGAGGTCATTAAAGATCCCATGGCACTTATCGTAAGAGTAGGGGTGTTAAGCCCGGTGCCCTGGCTAAATTCCCAATCTGGCCCTCAAACCATCATGGTCACCTAATAATCCCCTGTTTACAATTGGCTCATTCATCCCCCTCCCCTCCCCTGTAACTTTTCCCCAGGTCGTTGCTGTAAATGAGAACGTCTTCTCAGTCAACTTACCTGGTAAAATAACAGATAACAGACTTCCCTACCACCAGCACGCACCCATTACAACAGGAAAATGGTCTATTCACCCACTTATCAAGGGAACATCCCTGGTGATTTATACTGCCTCTGATCTGGCGGACTCACTAAACACAAATGCTTTCTTTGTAAATTATCACTTAGAAATGTCCTTGTTGTTGAAAGAAAAGCACATTTTTTGTCCATTAAAATAACATCAAATTGATCAGACATACAGTGTAGACATTGTTAATGTTAATGACTGTTGTAGCTGGAAATTCGATTTTTAATGGAATATCTACATAGGCGTACGGAGGCCCATTTTCAGAAACCATCACTCCTGTGTTCGAATGGCATGTTGTGTTAGCTAATCCAAGTTTATCATTTTAAAAGGCTAATTGATCATTAGAAAACCCTTTTGCAATTATGTTAGTACAGCTGAAAACTGTCGTCCTGATTAAAGAAGCAATAAAACTGGCCTTCTTTAGACCAGTTGAGTATCTGGAGCATCAGCATTTGTGGGTTCGATTACAGGCTCAAAATGGCCAGAAACAAAGACCTTTCTACTGAAACTCATCAGTCTATTCTTGTTCTGAGAAATGAAGGCTATTCCATGGAAGAAACTGCTAAGAAACTGAAGTTCTCATACAACGCTGTGTACTACTCCCATCACAGAACAGCGCAAACTAGCTAACCAGAATAGAAAGAGGAGTGGGAAGCTCCGGTGCAGAACTGAGCAACAGGACAAGTACATTAGAGTGTCTAGTTTGAGAAACAGACGCCTCACAAGTCCTCAACTGGCAGCTTCATTAAATAGTACCCACAAAAGACCAGTCTCAATGTCAACAGTGAAGAGGCAACTCCGGGTTGCTGGCCTTCTAGGCAGAGTTCCTCTGTCCAGTGTCTGTGTTCTTTTGCCCATCATCATTTTTTCTTGTTATTGGCCAGTCTGAGATATATTTTTTTCTTTGACATTGAGACTGGTGTTTTGCGGGTACTGTTTAATGAAGCTGCCAGTTGAGGACTTGCGAGGCATCTGTTTATTAGCTAACACACAACGTGCCATTGGAACACAGGAGTGATGGTTGCTGATACTGGACATCTGTACACCTATGTAGTTGAAGTCACAAGATTACATACATTTAGGTTGGAGTCATTAAAACTTGTTCTTCAACCACTCCACAAATTTCTTGCTAACAAACTATAGTTTTTGTAAGTCGGTTAGGAAATCTACTTTGTGCATGACACAATAACTTTTTCCAACAATTGTTTACAGACAGATTATTTCACTTATAATTCACTATATCACAATTCCAGTGGGTCAAAAGTTTACATACTCTAAGTTGACTGAGCCTTTAAACAGCTTGGAAAATTCCAGAAAATTATGTCATGGCTTTAGAAGCTTCTGATAGGCTAATTGACATCATTTGAGTCAATTGCATCCCAACCATTTGAGTCAACCTGTGAATGTATTTCAAGGCCTACCTTCAAACTCAGTGCCTCTTTGCTTGACATCATGTGAAAATCAAAAGAAATTAGCCAAGACATCAGAAAAAACCTCCACAAGTCGGGTTCATCCTTGGGAGCAATTTCCAAACGCCTGAAGGTACCACGTTCATCTGTACAAACAATAGTATGCAAGTATTAACACCATGGGACCACGCAGCCGTCATACCGCTCAGAAAGGAGACGAGTTCTGTCTCCTAGAGATGAACGTACTCTGGTGCGAAAAGTGCAAATCAATCCCAGAACAACAGCAAATGACCTTGTGAAGATGTTGGAGGAAACATGTACAAAAGTGTCTATATCCACAGGTAAACAAGTTCTATATCGACATAACCTGAAAGGCCGCTCAGCAAGGAAGAAGCCACTGCTCCAAAACCGCCATAAAAAAGTCTGATTATGGTTTGCAACTGCACAATGGGACAAAGATTGTACTTTTTAGAGAAATGTCCTCTGGTCTGATGAAACAAAAACTGTTTGGCCATAGTGACCATCGTTATGTTTGGAGTAAAAAGGGGGAAGCTTGCAAGCCGAAGAACACCATCCCAACCATGAAGCAAGGGGTGGCAGTATCATGTTGCGGGGTGCTTTGCTGCAGGAGGGACTGAAGCACTTCACAAAATAGACGGCATGATTAAGAAGAAAAATTATGTGGATGCATTATGTGAAGCAACATCTCAAGACATCAGTCAGGAAGTTAAAGCTTGGTCGCAAATGGGTCTTCCAAATGGACAATGACCCCAAGCATACTTCCAAAGTTGTGGCAAAATGGCTTAAGGATAACAAAGTCAAGGTATTGGAGTGGCCATCCCAAAGCCCTGACCTCAATCCCATAGAAAAATTGTGGGCAGGACTGAAAAGCATGTGCGAGCAAGGAGGCCTACAAACCTGACTCAGTTACACCAGCTCTGTCAGGAGGAATGGGCCAATATTCACCCAACTTATTGTGGGAAGCTTGTGGAAGGCTACCCGAAACATTTGACCCAAGTTAAACAATTTAAAGGCAATGCTACCAAATACTAATTGAGTGTATGTAAACTTCTGACCCGCTGGGAATGAGATTAAAGAAATATAAGCTGAAATAAATAATTCTCTCTACTATTATTCTAACATTTCACATTCTTAAAATAAAGTGATGATCTTAACTGACCTAAAACAGGGATTTTTTTACTAGGATTAAATGTCAGGAATTGTGAAAAACTGAGTTTAAATGTATTTGGCTAAGGTGTATGTAAACTTCCGACTTCAACTGTAGATATTCCTTTAAAAATCAGCAGTTGCCATCTACAATAGTCATTTACAACGTTAACAATGTCTACACTGTATTTCTGATCAATTATGTTATTTGAATGGACAATTGTTTTTTTTTTCTTTCAAATTCAATGGCATTTCTAAGTGACCCCAAAGTTTTGAACAGTAGTGTATCTCTGGTCTTGCCCATTCACCCTCCGAATGGCAGACATACACAATCCATGTCTCAATTGTCTCAAGGCTTAAAAATGATTCTTTAACCTGTGTTCTCCCCTTCAGCTACATTGACTGAAGTGGATTTAACAAGTGGTCAGTCTATGTCATGGAAAGATCTGTTCTTAATATTTTGTATACTCAGTGTATGTGGAGTAATATATTCATATCAGACCCAACCTGCAGGTAGAAACAAACTTTTAATAGTTTAAAAAAGCCTCACTCACCGTGACCGTACAGATTAGTAGATTATATTTTATGAACATAAGGAATTGTGGGACTGAACATTTTAGTTTTAGTGTCAAAAATTGTGCTTATGAAGCCTTTCTGTGAGTAGCTTTGCAATTACCATTCTGTGGTACATTCCTCGTTATGGCTGAGAATTCCACACACACACACACACACACACACAAGGTCTGCCTGTCAGTGTGGCTAAATTCCCAACTATCAACCCCGCCACACACTCCCACACACACACTCTCTTTTTTTTCTGTTGCCATGGTGCTAATTATGGGACTATTGACAGCAAAAATGTTTCAGCAGAAAACTTTTAAGCACTAGAACAGCATAATTTCACACATGGTCTCTGAACCACCATGGACAGAGAGAGAGAGAGTTGGAGAAGAGAGAGGAGAGAGTTGGAGAAGAGAGATAGTTGGAGAAGAGAGAGGAGAGAGTTGGAGAAGAGGGAGGAGAGAGTTGGAGAAGAGAGAGGAGAGAGTTGGAGAAGAGGGAGGAGAGAGTTGGAGGAGAGAGATAGTTGGAGAAGAGAGAGGAGAGAGTTGGAGAAGAGGGAGGAGAGAGTTGGAGGAGAGAGATAGTTGGAGAAGAGAGAGGAGAGAGTTGGAGAAGAGAGAGGAGAGAGTTGGAGAAGAGGGAGGAGAGAGTTGGAGAAGAGAGAGGAGAGAGTTGGAGAAGAGAGAGGAGAGAGTTGGAGAAGAGGGAGGAGAGAGTTGGAGAAGAGAGAGGAGATAGTTGGAGAAGAGAGAGGAGAGAGTTGGAGAAGAGCGAGACAAAGTCATCACAGAGATCAATGGTGAAATCCAACTAGCAGCGTGCTCCCTGGGGTTCTGTGTCTCTATGTCTTAGTGGCCCATGTCACAGTAGGTGGAAATATTTATTTGGATAAAAGCCCCTCATTGCATAGATTGTCTCCGAGGTTGCGTGGGGAGTCTGCATGTGAACGTATGTCTATATGTATGCTTGGGTTTTGTTGGTGTGTGTGTGTGTGCGTGTGTGTGTGTGTGTGTGTGTGTGTGTGTGTGTGTGTGTGTGTGTGTGTGTGTGTGTGTGTGTGTGTGTGTGTGTGTGTGTGTGTGTGTGTGTGTGTGTGTGTGTGTGTGTGTGTGTGGTTGTGTAGATTGTTCATATGAGGGATAAATGAGTAGCAAATGATGATTATCCAGAGTCTATTCTCATGACTATGCGTATATCTGGGTTGGCATGTTCTGTAGATGCATAGCACTTACTAAATTATAGCAATCTCAATTACCTTTAGAATAGGTAAAAAAAAACATGGCTTTGTGTATCTACAGATGATTATCATGACACTTTAGGTGCTCTGATGAATGGAGCTATGAGATGTTGGGGCACAGGCACAGATTATTATATACCAGGATCCACGTGCACACACATACACAAACACACACACACACACAAACACACACACACACACAGTCAGAGGGACCACATTTTTACAGGTTGTTATTTGTTGTTTGTTATGGGTCCCTCACGAGACTGAGAAGGCAGATCCTGGAGCACGCACACACAAACCACAGAAACGGCAGGTAGCCTAGTGGTTAGAGCATTGGACTAGTAACCTGAAGGTTGCAAAATCGAATCCAAAGCTGATAAGGTAAAAATCTGTCGTTCTGCCCCTGAACAATGCTGTTAACCCACTGTTCCTAAGCCGTCATTGCAAATAATATTTTTTTCTTAACTGACTTGACTAGTTAAATAAATAACAAAACAAAGAAACAAACACCACAGAAACACACAGTTGTGCGTAGATTAGAGAGCAGAGCAGGGTTGTTGCTGAATTGATCCCCTGCTGTACTGAGGTCCTGCTGTACTGATCCCCTGCTGTACTGATCCCCTGCTGTACTGATCCCCTGATATACTGATCCACTGCTGTACTGATCCCTGCTGTACTGATCCCCTGCTGTACTGATCCCCTGCTGTACTGAATCCCTGCTGTACTGAGGCCAATGCTGTACTGATCCCTTGCTGTACTGATCCCCTGTTGTACTGATCCCCTGCTGTACTGATTCCCTGCTGTACTGATCCCCCGCTGTACTGAATCCCTGCTGTACTGATTCCCAGCTGTACTGATTCCCTGCTGTACTGATCCCCGGCTGTACTGAATCCTTGCTGTACTGAGGCCATACTGTACCGAGGCCCTGCTGTCCTGAGGCCATGCTGTACTGATCACCTGCTGTACCAAGGAAATGCTGTCCTGATCCCCTGCTGTACTGATCCCATGCTGTACTGGGGCCCTGCTGTACTGGGGCCCTGCTGTACTGATCACCTGCTGTACCAAGGAAATGCTGTCCTGATCCCTTGCTGTACTGATTCCCTGCTGTACTGATCCCCTGCTCTACTGATCCCCTTCGGTACTGAAGCCCTGCTTAACTGAAGCTCTGCTGTTCTGAGGCCCTGATGCAATGAAGCAATACTGTATTTATCCCCTGCTGTACTCAGGCCCTGCATTACTAAAGCCCTACGGTTCTGATCCCCTACTGTACTATACTGAGAACCTGCTGTCCTGAGGCCCTACCGTACTGAGGCCCTGCTGTACTGATCCCCTTCTGTACTGAGACTCTGCTATACTGAGGCCCTGCTGTACTGAGGCCCTGCTGTACTGAGGTACTGAAACCCTGCTGTACTGAGGCCCTGATGCACTGAGGTGCTGAAATACTGCTGTACTGAGGCCCTGCTGAACTGAGGCCCTTCTGTACTGATCCCCTGCTGTACTGTGGCCCTGCTGTACTGTGGCCCTGTTGTAATGATCCACTGATGTACTGAGGCCCTGCTGTACTGAGGCCCTGCTGTTCTGAGACCCTGCTTTACTGATCCCCTACTGTACAGATGCCCTGCTTTTCTGATCCCATGCTGTAATGATCACCTGCTGTACTGAGGCCCTGCTGTATTGAGGCCCTGCTGTACTGAGGCCCTGCTGTACTGAGGTCCTACTGTACTGAGGACCTGCTGTATGGAGCCCCTACTGTACTGAGGCCCCTATGTACTGAGGGCCTGCTGTAATGATCCCCTGCTGTACGGATCCCCTGCTGCACTGATCAACTGCTGTACTGAGGCCCTGCTGTACTGATCACCTGCTGTACTGAGGCCCTGTTGTACTGAATCCCAGCTATTCTGAGGCCCTGCTGTACTGAGGCCCTACTGTATTGATTCCCTGCTGTACAAAGGACCTGCTGTACTGAGGCCCTGCTATACTGATCCTCTACTGTACTGAGGCCCTGTTGTTCTGAGAATCTACCGTACTGAGGCCCTGCTGTACTTAGGCCAATGCTATATTGAGAACCTGTTGTACTGATCAACTGCTGTAATGAGGCCCTGTGTACTGAGGCCCTGCTGTACTGAGGCCCTGCTGTACTGAGGCCCTGCTGTATTGATCCCCTACTGTACTGATCCCCTGCTGTAATGAGCCTCTGTTTACTGAGGGCCTGCTGTACTGATTCCCTGCTGTATTGATCCCCTGCTGTACTGAATCCCTGCTGTACTGAGGCCATGCCGTACCGAGGCCCTGCTGTACTGAGACCCTACTGTACTGAGGCCCTGCTGTACTGATCCCCTGCTGTACTGTGGCCCTGCTGTACTGTGGCCCTGCTGTAATGATCCACTGATGTACTGAGGCCCTGCTGTACTGAGGCCCTGCTTTTCTGAGACCCTGCTTTACTGATCCCCTACTGTACAGATGCCCTGCTTTTCTGATCCCATGCTGTAATGATCACCTGCTGTACTGAGGCCCTGCTGTATTGAGGCCCTGCTGTATTGAGGCCCTGCTGTACTGAGGCCCTGCTGTACTGAGGACCTGCTGTATTGATCCCCTACTATACTGAGGCCCCAATGTACTGAGGGCCTGCTGTAATGATCCCCTGCTGTACGGATCCCCTGCTCTACTGATCAACTGCTGTACTGAGGCCCTGCTGTACTGATCACCTGCTGTACTGAGGCCCTGTTGTACTGAATCCCAGCTGTTCTGAGGCCCTGCTGTACTGAGGCCCTACTGTATTGATTCCCTGCTGTACAAAGGACCTGCTGTACTGAGGCCCTGTTGTACTGATCCTCTACTGTACTGAGGCCCTGTTGTTCTGAGATTCTACCTTACTGAGGCCCTGCTGTACTGAGGCCAATGCTGTATTGAGGCCCTGCTGTACTGATCAACTGCTGTAATGAGTCCCTGTGTACTGAGGCCCTGCTGTACTGAGGCCCTGCTGTACTGATTCCCTGCTGTATTGATCCCCTGCTGTATTGATCCCTTGCTGTAATGAGTCCCTGTGTACTGATTCCCTGCTGTATTGATCCCCGGCTGTACTGAATCCCTGCTGTACTGAGGCCATACCGTACCGAGGCCCTGCTGTACTGAGGCCCTACTGTACTGGGGCCCTGCTGTACTGATCCCCTGCTGTACCAAGGAAATGCTGTCATGATCCCCTTCTGTAATGATCCCCTGCTGTTAAGAGGCCCTACTCTACTGAGGCCTACTGTACTGAGGCCCTACTGTACTGAGGCCCTACTGTACTGAGGTCCTGCAATGCCGATACGCTGCTGTACTAAGGCCCTGCTTTACTGAGGCCCTGCTGTACTGTGGCCCTGCTGTAATGATCCCCTGCTGTACTGAGGCCCTGCTGTACTGAGGCCCTGCTGTAATGAGGCCCTGCCGTATTGATCCTCTGCTGTACTGAGGCCCTGCATTCCGCGGACCTGCTGTACTGAGGCCCTGATGTACTGATCCCCTGCTGTACTAAGGCCCTGCTGTACTGAGGACCTGATTTACTGATCCCCTGCTGTACTGAGGCCCTGCTGTACTGAGCCCTTGCTTTACTGAGTCCCTGCTGTACTGAGGCCCTGCTGTACTGAGGCCCTGCTTTACTGAGGCCCTGCTGTATTAATCCCCTGCTGTACAGAGGCCCTGCTGTACTGATCCCCTGCTGTACTGTGGCCCTGCTGTACTGTGGCCCTGCTGTAATGATTCCCTGATGTACTGAGGCCCTGCTGTAATGAGGCCCTGCTGTAATGAGACCCTGCTGTACTGAGGCCCTGTGGTATTGATCCTCTGCTGTACTGAGGCCCTGCATTCGGAGGACCTGCTGTACTGAGGGCCTGATGTACTGATCCCCTGCTGTAAAGAGGCCCTGCTGTACTGAGGCCCTGATATACTGATCCCTGCTGTACTGAGGCCCTGTTGTACTGAATCCCAGCTGTTCTGAGGCCCTGCTGTACTGAGGCCCTACTGTATTGATTCCCTGCTGTACAAAGGACCTGCTGTACTGAGGCCCTGCTGTACTGATCCTCTACTGTACTGAGGCCCTGTTGTTCTGAGATTCTACCTTACTGAGGCCCTGCTGTACTGAGGACAATGCTGTATTGAGGCCCTGCTGTACTGATCAACTGCTGTAATGAGTCCCTGTGTACTGAGGCCCTGCTGTACTGAGCCCCTGCTGTATTGATCCCCTGCTGTACTGATCCCTTGCTGTAATGAGCCCCTGTGTACTGATTCCCTGCTGTATTGATCCCCGGCTGTACTGAATCTCTGCTGTACTGAGGCCATACCGTACCGAGGCCCTGCTGTACTGAGCCCCTACTGTACTGGGGCCCTGCTGTACTGATCCCCTGCTGTACCAAGGAAATGCTGTCATGATCCCCTTCTGTAATGATCCCCTGCTGTTAAGAGGCCCTACTCTACTGAGGCCCTACTGTACTGAGGCCCTACTGTACTGAGGCCCTACTGTACTGAGGTCCTGCAATGCCGATACGCTGCTGTACTAAGGCCCTGCTTTACTGAGGCCCTGCTGTACTGTGGCCCTGCTGTAATGATCCCCTGCTGTACTGAGGCCCTGCTGTACTGAGGCCCTGCTGTAATGAGGCCCTGCCGTATTGATCCTCTGCTGTACTGAGGCCCTGCATTCCGCGGACCTGCTGTACTGAGGCCCTGATGTACTGATCCCCTGCTGTACTAAGGCCCTGTTGTACTGAGGACCTGATTTACTGATCCCCTGCTGTACTGAGGCCCTGCTGTACTGAGCCCTTGCTTTACTGAGGCCCTGCTGTATTAATCCCCTGCTGTACAGAGGCCCTGCTGTACTGATCCCCTGCTGTACTGTGGCCCTGCTGTACTGTGGCCCTGCTGTAATGATTCCCTGATGTACTGAGGCCCTGCTGTAATGAGGCCCTGCTGTAATGAGGCCCTGCTGTACTGAGGCCCTGTGGTATTGATCCTCTGCTGTACTGAGGCCCTGCATTCGGAGGACCTGCTGTACTGAGGCCCTGATATACTGATCCCCTGCTGTAAAGAGGCCCTGCTGTACTGAGGCCCTGATATACTGATCCCTGCTGTACTGAGGCCCTGCTGTACTGATCCCCTGCTGTAATGTGGCCCTGCTGTACTGTGGCCCTGCTGTAATGATTCCCTGATGTACTGAGGCCCTGCTGTAATGAGGCCCTGCTGTAATGAGGCCCTGCTGTACTGAGGCCCTGTGGTATTGATCCTCTGCTGTACTGAGGCCCTGCATTCGGAGGACCTGCTGTACTGAGGCCCTGATATACTGATCCCTGCTGTACTGAGGCCCTGCTGTACTGTGGCCCTGCTGTAATGATTCCCTGATGTACTGAGGCCCTGCTGTAATGAGGCCCTGCTGTAATGAGGCCCTGCTGTACTGAGGCCCTGTGGTATTGATCCTCTGCTGTACTGAGGCCCTGCATTCGGAGGACCTGCTGTACTGAGGCCCTGATATACTGATCCCCTGCTGTACTGAGGCCCTGCTGTACTGAGGACCTGATATACTGATCCCCTGCTGTACTGAGGCCCTGCTGTACTGATGCCCTGCTGCACTGATCCCTTGCTTTACTGAGGCCCTGCTGTACTGAGGCCCTGCTGTACTGATCCCCTGCTGTATTGTGGCCCTGCTTTACTGTGGCCCTGCTGTAATGATTCCCTGATGTACTGAGGCCCTGCTTTACTGAGGCCCTAGTTTACTGAGACCCTGCTGTACTGAGGCCCTGTGGTATTGATCCTCTGCTGTACTGAGGCCCTGCATTCGGAGGACCTGCTGTACTGAGGCCCTGATATACTGATCCCCTGCTGTACTGAGGCCCTGCTGTACTGATCCCTTGCTTTACTGAGGCTCTGCTGTACTGATGCCCTGCTGAACTGATCCCTTGCTTTACTGAGGCTCTGCTGTACTGAGGCCCTGCCATACTGAGACCCTGCTGTACTGAGGCCCTGCTGTACGGATCCCTTGCTTTACTGAGGCCCTGCTGTACTGATCCCTTGCTTTACTGAGGCCCTGGTTTGCTGAGACCCTGCTGTTCTGAGGCCCCGCTGTTATTTGTCACGTGCGCCGAATACAACAGGTGTAGTAGACCTTACAGTGAAATGCTTACTTACTGGCTCTAACCAATGGTGTGGGGAAAAAAGTGTGTGTGTGTGTGTGTGTGTGTGTGTGTGTGTGTGTGTGTGTGTGTGTGTGTGTGTGTGTGTGTGTGTGTGTGTGTGTGTGTGTGTGTGTGTGTGTGTGTGTGTGTGTGTGTGTGTGTGTGTAGGTAAGTAAAGAAATAAAACAACAGTAAAAAGACATTTGAAAATAACAGTAGCAAGGCTATATACAGACACCGGTTAGTCAGACTTATTGAGGTAGTATGTACATGTGGGTATGGTTAAAGTGACTATGCAAATATGATGAACAGAGAGTAGCAGTAGCGTAAAAAGAGGGGTTGGCGGATGGTGGGACACAATGCAGATAGCCCGGTTAGCCAATGTGCGGGAGCACTGGTTGGTCGGACCAATTGAGGTAGTATGTAAATTAAAGTATAGTTAAAGTGACTATGCATATAATATAAACAGACAGTAGCAGCAACGTAAAAGAGGGGTTGGGGGGGGGGAAACACAATGCAAATAGTCCGGGTAACCATTTGGTTATGGCTTGGGTGTAAAAACTGTTGAGAAGCCTTTTTATCCTTGACTTGGCACTCCGGTATCACTTGCTATGCGGTAGTAGAGAGAACAGTCTATGACTGGGGTGGCTGGGGTCTTTGACAATTTTCAGGGCCTTCCTCTGACACCGCCTGGTGTAGAGGTCCTGGATGGCAGGCAGCTTTGCCCCAGTGATGTACTGGGCCGTACGCACTACCCTCTGAAGTGCCTTTCGGTCGGAGGCCGAGTAATTGCCGTACCAGGCAGTGATGCAACCGGTCAGGATGCTCTCGATGTGTCAGCTGTAGAACCTTTTGAGGATCTCAGGACCCATGCCAAATCTTTTGATTTTCTTGAGGGGGAATAGGCTTTGTCGTGCCCTCTTCACGACTGTCTTGGTGTGTTTGGACCATTCTAGTTTGTTGTTGATGTGGACACCATGGATTTTGATGTCATGTCTAGTCATGAAATCTATGCAGCCTACTCAATCACTTTTTATAGCTACTGTTTACAGGCCTCCTGGGCCATATACAGCGTTCCTCATTGAGTTCCCTGAATTCCTATCGGACCTTGTAGTCATAGCAGATAATATTCTAATTTTTGCTGACTTTAATATTCACATGGAAAAGTCCACAGACCCACTCCAAATGGCTTTCGGAGCCATCATCGACTCAGTGGGTTTTGTCCAACATGTCTCTGGACCTACTCACTGTCACAGGCATGCTCTGGACCAAGTTTTGTCCCATGGAATAAATGTTGTGGATCCTAATGTTTTTCCTCATAATCCTGGACTATGGCACCACCATTTTATTACGTTAGCAATTGCAACAAATAGTCTGCTCAGACCCCAACCAAGGAGCATCAAAAGTCGTGCTATAAATTCCCAGACAACACAAAGATTCCTTGATGCCCTTCCAGACTCCCTCTGCCTACCCAAGGATGTCAGAGGACAAAAATCAGTTAACCACCTAACTGAGGGACTCAATTTAACCTTGCACAATACCCTAGATGTAGTTGCACCCCGAAAAACTAAAAACATTTCTCATAAGAAACTAGCTCTCTGGTATACAGAAAATACCCAAGCTCTGAAGCAAAATTCCAGAAAATTGGAACAGAAATGGCACCACACCAAACTGGAAGTCTTCCGACTAGCTTGGAAAGACAGTACCGTGCAGTATCGAAGAGCCCTCACTGCTGCTCAATCATCCTATTTTCCAACTTAATTGAGGAAAATAAGAACTATCCAAAATTTATTTTTGATACTGTCACAAAGCTAACTAAAAAGCAGCATTCCCCAAGTGAGGATGGCTTTCACTTCAGCAGTAATAAATTCATTAATTTCTTTGAGGAAAAGATCATGATCATAAGAAAGCATATTACGGACTCTTTAAATCTGCATATTCCTTCAAAGCTCAGTTGTCCTGAGTCTGCACAACTCAAAATCAAATCAAATCAAATCAAATCAAAAATCAAAATAAAATCACATGTATTTGTCACATACACATGGTTAGCAGATGTTAATGCGAGTGTAGCGAAATGCTTATGCTTCTAGTTCCGACAATGCAGTAATAACCAACGAGTAATCTAACCTAACAATTCCAAAACTACTACCTTATACACACAAGTGCAAAGGGATAAAGAATATGTACATAAAGATACATGAATGAGTGATGGTACAGAACGGCATAGGCAAGATGCAGTAGATTGTATCGAGTACAGTATACACATATGAGATGAGTAATGTAGGGTATGTAAACAAAGTGACATAGTTTAAAGTGGCTAGTGATACATGTATTACATAAAAATGCAGTAGATGATATAGAGTACTGTATATACATATACATATGAGATGAATAATGTAGGGAATGTAAACATTATATTAGGTAGCATTGTTTAAAGTGGCTAGTGATATATTTTACATACATTTCCATCAATTCCAATTATTAAAGTTGCTGGAGTTGAGTCAGTGTGTTGGCAGCAGCCACTCAATGTTAGTCTGATGGCCTTGAGATAGAAGCTGTTTTTCAGTCTCTCGGTCCCTGCTTTCATGCACCTGTACTGACCTCGCCTTCTGGATGATAGCGGGGTGAACAGGCTGTGGCTCGGGTGGTTGTTGTCCTTGATGATCTTTATGGCCTTCCTGTGACATCGGGTGGTGTAGGTTTCCTGGAGGGCAGGTAGTTTGCCCCCGGCGATGCGTTGTGCAGACCTCACTACCCTCTGGAGAGCCTCACGGTTGTGGGCGGAGCAGTTGCCGTACCAGGCGGTATACAGGCCAACAGGATGCTCTCGATTGTGCATCTGTAGAAGTTTGTGAGTGCTTTTGGTGACAAGCCGAATTTCTTCAGCCTCCTGAGGTTGAAGAGGCGCTGCTGCGCCTTCTTCACGATGCTGTCTGTGTGGGTGGACCAATTCAGTTTGTCTGTGATGTGTACACCGAGGAACTTAAACCTTACTACCCTCTCCACTACTGTCCCATCGATGTGGATAGGGGGGTGTTTCCTCTGCTGTTTCCTGAAGTCCACAATCATCTCCTTAGTTTTGTTGACGTTGAGTGTGAGGTTATTTTCCTGACACCACACTCCGAGGGCCCTCACTCTGCCAGGACCTAGGATCAAGAGAGACACACAAGTGTTTTAGTACTATATCTCTTGACACAATGATGAAAATAATCATGGCCTCTAAACCTTCAAGCTGCATACTGGACCCTATTCCAACTAAACTACTGAAATAGCTGCTTCCTGTGCTTGGCCCTCATATGTTGAACATAATAAACGACTCTCTATCCACCGGATGTGTACCAAACTCACTAAAAGTGGCAGTAATAAAGCCTCTCTTGAAAAAGCCAAACCTTGACCCAGAAAATATAAAAAACTATCAGCCTATATCGAACCTTCCTTTCCTCTCAAAATGTTTAGAAAAAGCTGTTGCGCAAAAACTCACTGCCTACCTGAAGACAAACAATGTATACGAAATGCTTCAGTCTGGTTATAGACCCCATCATAGCACTGATACCGCACTTGTGAAGGTGGTAAATTACCTTTTAATGGCATCAGACCGAGGCTCTGCATCTGTCCTCGTGCTCCTAGACCTTAGTGCTGCTTTTGATAGCATCGATCACCACATTCCATTGGAGAGATTGGAAACCCAAATTGGTCTACACGGACAAGTTCTGGCCTGGTTTAGATCATATCTGTCGGAAAGATATCAGTTATTTCGTCGTGCCGTACATATCTACACGTACACTATGGTCACAAGACGCAAGCCTCCTAATTGTGCTTAGAATTTCTAAGCAAACAGCTGGAGGCAGGGCTTTCTCCTATAGAGCTTATTTTTTTATGGAATGGTCTGCCTACCCATGTGAGAGACGCAGACTTGGTCTCAACCGTTAAGTCTTTACTGAAGACTCATCTTTTCAGGGGATCAAATGATTGAGTGTAGTCTGGCCCAGGAGTGTGAAGGTGAACGGAAAGGCTCTGGAGCAACTAACCTCCCTTGCTGTCTCTGCCTGGGCTGTTCCCCTCTTTCCACTGGGATTCTCTGCCTCTAACCCTATTACAGGGGCTGAGTCACTAACTTACTGGTGCTCTTTCATGGCGTCCCTAGGAGGGGTGCGTCACTTGAGTGGGTTGAGTCACTGATGTGATCTTCCTGTCTGGGTTGGCGCCCCCCCTTTGGTTGTGCCGTGGCGGAGATCTTTGTGGGCTATACTCGGCCTTGTCTCAGGATGGTAAGTTGGTGGTTGAAGATATCCCTCGAGTGGTGTGGGGCCTGTGCTTTGGCAAAGTGGGTGGGGTTATATCCTTCCTGTTTGGCCCTGTCCGGGGGTATCATCGGATGGGGCCACAGTGTCTCCTGACCCCTCCTGTCTCAGCCTCCAGTATTTATGCTGCAGTAGTTTATGTGTCGGGGGGCTAGGGTCAGTTTGTTATATCTGGAGTACTTCTCCTGTCTTATCCGGTGTCCTGTGTGAATTTAGGTATGCCCTCTCTAATTCTCTCATTCTCTCTTTCTTTCTCTCTCTCAGAGGACCTGAGTCCTAGGACCATGCCTCAGGACTACCTGGCATGATGACTCCTTGCTGTCCCCAGTCCACCTGGCAGTGCTGCTGCTCCAGTTTCAACTGTTCTGCCTGCGGCTATGGAATCCTGACCTGTTCACCGGACGTGCTACCTGTCCCAGACCTGCTGTTTTCAACTCTCTAGAGACAGCAGGAGTGGTAGAGATACATTTAATGATCGGCTATGAAAAGCCAACTGACATTTACTCCTGCGTGCTGACTTGCTGCACCCTCGACAACTACTGTGATTATTATTATGTTCTGTTATAATCTCCAGCCGGCACATAACCTGGTTCCTCTCTATGTTTCTTCCTAAGTTTTGGCCTTTCTAGGGAGTTTTTCCCAGCCACCGTGCTTCTACACCCGCATTGCTTGCTGTTTGAGGTTTTAGGCTGGGTTTCTGTACAGCACTTTGAGATATCAGCTGATATACAAAGGGATATATAAATACATTTGATTTGATTTGATTTGAAGCTCTCAAAAGCAGAAGCTGCTCCACTACAGCCCCATCCATGAGAATGGGGACGTGCTCGGTACTCCTTTTCCTGTAGTCCACAATCATCTCCTTAGTCTTGGTTACGTTGAGGGATAGGTTGTTATTCTGGCACCACCCGGCCAGGTCTCTTATCTCCTCCCTATAGGCTGTGTCGTCATTGTCGGTGATCAGGCCTACCACTGTTGTGTCATCAGCAAACTTAATGATTGTGTTGGAGTCGTGCCTGGCCATGCAGTCGTGGGTGAGCAGGGAGTTCAGGAGGGGACTGTGCATGCACCCCTGGGGAGCACCTGTGTTGAAGATCAGCGTGGCAGATGTGTTGCTACCTACCCTCACCACCTGGGGGCGGCCTGTCAGCAAGTCCAGGATCCAGTTGCAGAGGGAGGTGTTTAGTCCCAGGATCCTTAGCTTGGTGATGAGCTTTGAGGGTACTATGGTGTTGAACGCTGAGCTGTAGTCAACGAACAGCATTCTTACATAGGTGTTCCTTATGTCCAGGTGGGAAAGGGCAGTGTGGAGTGCAATAAAGATTGCAACATCTGTCGATCTGTTTGGGCGGTATGCAAATTGGAGTGGGTCTAGGGTTTCTGGAATAATGGTGTTGATGTGAGCCATTATCAGCCTTTCAAAGCACTTCATGGCTACGGATGTGAGTGCTAAGGGTCTGTAGTCATTAAGGCAGGTTGCCTTTGTGTTCTTGGGCACAGGGACTATGGTGGTCTGCTTGAAGCATGTTGGTATTACAGACTCAATCAGGGACATGTTGAAAATGTCAGTGAAGACACCTGCCAGCTGTTCAGCAGATGCCCGGAGCACACGTCCTGGTAATCCGTCTGGCCCCGCAGCCATGTGTATGTTGACCTGTTTAAAGGTCTTACTCAAGTCGGCTACGGAGAGCGTGATCACACAGTCGTCCGGAACAGCTGATGCTCTCATGCATGCGTCAGTGTTGCTTGCCTCGAAGCGAGCATAGAAGTGATTTAGCTCGTCTGGTATGCTCGTGTCACTGGGCAGCTCGCGGCTGTGCTTCCCTTTGTAGTCTGTAATAGTTTGCAAGCCCTGCCACATCTGACGAGCGTCGGAGCCGGTGTAGTATGATTCAATCTTAGCCCTGTATTGACGCTTTGCCTGTTTGATGGTTCGTCGCAGGGCATAGCGGGATTTCTTGTAAGCTTCCGGTTTAGAGTCCCACACCTTGAAAGCGGCAGCTCTACCCTTTAGCTCAGTGTGAATGTTGCCTGTAATCCATGGCTTCTGGTTG
This sequence comes from Oncorhynchus mykiss, assembly GCF_013265735.2. Lineage (NCBI taxonomy): Eukaryota > Metazoa > Chordata > Actinopteri > Salmoniformes > Salmonidae > Oncorhynchus > Oncorhynchus mykiss. Next base: position 29,187,207 of record NC_048588.1, read on the forward strand.
GAGTATGTACGTACAGTCACTGTGGGGAGGACGTCTTCAATGCACTTATTGATAAATCCAGTGACTGATGTGGTGTAATCCTCAATGTCATCGGAAGAATCCCGGAACATGTTCCAGTCTGTGATAGCAAAGAAGTCCTGTAGTTTAGCATCTGCTTCATCTGACCATTTTTTATAGACCGAGTCACTGGTGCTTCCTGCTTTGATTTTTGCTTGTATGCAGGAATCAGGAGGATAAAGTTGTGGTCAGATTTACCAAATGGAGGGCGAAGGAGAGCTTTGTACACATCTGTGTGGAGTAAAGGTGATCTAGAATTGTTTTCCCTCTGGTTGCACATTTAACATGTTGACAGAGATTTGGTAGAACTGATTTAAGTTGTCCTGCATTAAAGACTCCGGCCACTAGGAGCGCCACCTCTGGGTGAGTGGTTTCCTGTTTGGATATTTCCTTATACAGCTGCCTGAGTGCGGTCTTAGTGCCAGCATCTGTCTATGGTGGTAAATAAACAGCCACGAAAAGTATAGCTGAGAACTCTCTCGGCAAGTAGTGTGGCCTGCAGTTTATCACAATATACTCTACTTCAGGCGAGCAAAATCTAGAGACTTCCTTAGATTTCGTGCACCAGCTCTTGTTTACAAATATGCACAGACCCCCCCCCCCCCCCCCCTCATCTTACCGGAGTGCTCTGTTCTATCTAGCCGGTGCAGCGTGTATCCCGCTAGCTGAATATCCATATCGTCATTCAGCCACGATTCCAGGAAGCATAGGATATTTGGTAGGATATTCGTGATCTTACCTTGTCTAGAATATTGTCCAATGATTGCACGTTGGTGAGTAATATTGACGGTAACTGCAGCTTTCCTAGTTGTCTTCTCCGGGTCCGGACGAGGCATCAGGCTCTTCTTCCTCTGCGTCGCTTCCTTTTGAGAATAATTGGGATGAATAATTGGGTGAATGATTGGGATGAAAAACGCAACAGGCCACACAGTCCTGAGAAAACCATCATCTTTCACAGAAACCATTAATGTTCTCACACAAAACACCCAGAGAACTGTAACTCTCAGGTGGTTTAGAAAAGCATTTACCGCCCAACATGTGAAGAAAAGCACTTACCCCATTTACTGCCAACCCATAATGCACCTAACAACATGAGAACCAGTAGCTCCATCCTTGCCACCGAGGAATAAACAACCCCCTTCTCCAGCCGATCCATTAGAATACCATATACTCTGTCCACTCCATATGGATGAGACGAGGCCATTACTCATGCTAGAAAGTTGATCTGTATCTAAAACTCAACATCAACATCAAGTGAGACAATACCCTGGGAGGTTAAAGAGGTACTTCTCCATTCAGGGCAAGCTATATACAATATATATATATATATATATATATACAGTGCCTTGCGAAAGTATTCGGCCCACTTGAACTTTGCGACCTTTTGCCACATTTCAGGCTTCAAACATAAAGATATAAAACTGTATTTTTTTGTGAAGAATCAACAACAAGCGGGACACAATCATGAAGTGGAACGACATTTATTTGATATTTCAAACTTTTTTAACAAATCAAAAACTGAAAAATTGGGCGTGCAAAATTATTCAGCCCCTTTACTTTCAGTGCAGCAAACTCTCTCCAGAAGTTCAGTGAGGATCTCTGAATGATCCAATGTTGACCTAAATGACTAATGATGATAAATACAATCCACCTGTGTGTAATCAAGTCTCCGTAGAAATGCACCTGCACTGTGATAGTCTCAGAGGTCCGTTAAAAGCGCAGAGAGCATCATGAAGAACAAGGAACACACCAGGCAGGTCCAAGATACTGTTGTGAAGAAGTTTAAAGCCGGATTTGGATACAAAAAGATTTCCCAAGCTTTAAACATCCCAAGGAGCACTGTGCAAGCGATAATATTGAAATGGAAGGAGTATCAGACCACTGCAAATCTGCCAAGACCTGGCCGTCCCTCTAAACTTTCAGCTCATACAAGGAGAAGACTGATCAGAGATGCAGCCAAGAGGCCCATGATCACTCTGGATGAACTGCAGAGATCTACAGCTGAGGTGGGAGACTCTGTCCATAGGACAACAATCAGTCGTATATTGCACAAATCTGGCCTTTATGGAAGAGTGGCAAGAAGAAAGCCATTTCTTATAGATATCCATAATAAGTGTTGTTTAAAGTTTGCCACAAGCCACCTGGAAGACACACCAAACATGTGGAAGAAGGTGCTCTGGTCAGATGAAACCAAAATTGAACTTTTTGGCAACAATGCAAAACGTTATGTTTGGCGTAAAAGCAACACAGCTCATCACCCTGAACACACCATCCCCACTGTCAAACATGGTGGTGGCAGCATCATGGTTTGGGCCTGCTTTTCTTTAGCATGGACAGGGAAGATGGTTAAAATTGATGGGAAGATGGATGGAGCCAAATACAGGACCATTCTGGAAGAAAACCTGATGGAGTCTGCGAAAGACCTGACACTGGGACGGAGATTTGTCTTCCAACAAGACAATGATCCAAAACATAAAGCAAAATCTACAATGGAATGGTTCAAAAATAAACATATCCAGGTGTTAGAATGGTCAAGTCAAAGTCCAGACCTGAATCCAATCGAGAATCTGTGGAAAGAACTGAAAACTGCTGTTCACAAATGCTCTCCATCCAACCTCACTGAGCTCGAGCTGTTTTGCAATGAGGAATGGGAAAAAATGTCAGTCTCTCGATGTGCAAAACTGATAGAGATGCACCCCAAGCGACTTACAGCTGTAATCGCAGCAAAAGGTGGCGCTACAAAGTATTAACTTAAGGGGGCTGAATTATTTTGCACGCCCAATTTTTAAGTTTTTGATTTGTTAAAAAAGTTTGAAATATCCAATAAATGTCGTTCCACTTCATGATTGTGTCCCACTTGTTGTTGATTCTCCACAAAAAAATACAGTTTTATATCTTTATGTTTGAAACCTGAAATGTGGCAAAAGGTCGCAAAGTTCAAGGGGGCCGAATACTTTCGCAAGGCACTGTATATATACATACACACACACACACACACACACACACACACACACACACACACACACACACAAACACAGTCCAATAACATAATTAAACTACTTGACCGTAGTTGCTCTAGGGTTGCAGACCCTGGCCAAGACCCCACTCTCCTAGCATGTCTCAGGGAGAGACATGCACATTAATACACACGTGTGTTTGAAATAGGACTAATATAAGCACCCACCAACACACTCTGTCCCCTCAACTCATTACTGCATTATGGTGAGATGTGCCGTGTGGGTTTTGGCAGCCTCAAAGTGAAAAACAAGACAATGCAATCAATATTATTGATTAGGCATCCCTCACAGCTACTGTTTAAGCATGCTGTTTTTAACCCTTTACAGTCTCACTCTCCCTATCGCTTCTTTACCGCTTTTACACATTCCTGGGCCGAAATGTGCTGATGTTAGCTGTGCGGTATTGAGACAGAGCCGAGCACATAAACTAGTCTAAACAGAGTCAGGAGAGAGCAGATTTAGAGACCTGGAAGTGTCATGTGAAGGTCAATGGATTAACTGTTATTGGTTGGAAGATTATAGTGCGATGACCTTACATCTTAATATTGACTTGTTGGTTACTGGAAATGCCTGATCAAGCACATTTTGCTGCAATATGTTAATGATTTAAATCATTACATAAATATATTTCCATATTTGCATAAGTGCTTTCACATCAGTGCAGATGAAGGAAAGGAGACACGGAGAGGAAAGGATAGGAGGCCCCCCCTTGTGCCTGTGGGAATTACTGTACCTGTTAGCTGTTGTTAGGACATTGAGACATTCCTTTTCCTCAATCTCATTTCCAACCCATCCAAAGACACATGGGAAACACTGTTATGCTTCAATCGCTGGGGTGACGGCCTGGAATAACTCACAGAGAGAGAGAGAGAGAGAGAGAGAGAGAGAGAGAGAGAGAGAGAGAGAGAGAGAGAGAGGTGAAGAAAGATAATAATCTCTCTTCTTGTCAAGCACAGACTCTTCAGAAATACCTTGTTGAGTTATTTTGCTGCCCGAGTTGTGAATGACAATGATTGCTCTGTGATGTCTTTGTCATTTGCAGGTACATCTTTGTCCAGAACTATACGGTGGTAGAGAGCATCCTGGAAGATTTCAAAGCTGCCACCTGCCCTCTGTCCCTTTCTTCCTGCTGGTCCATGCTGGTCTGAGTACTGGCCAAGCTGGTCTAACCAGCATCGTGCTCTAGCAGCTCCTTGTGGCAGGCCAGGTGCCTGCAGACTGACTTTTGTCGACAGTTGAGCTGTGTTTCCTCCAACACATTGGTGCAGCTGGATTCCGGGTTAAGCGGGCCGGTGTTAAGGAGCGCAGTTTGGCGGGTCATGTTTCGGAGGACGCAGGACCCGACCTTCGCCTCTCCTGAGCTCGTTGGGGAGTTGCAGTAATGAGACAAGATCACAATTGGATATCACGAAATTGGGAGAAAAAGGGTTTAAAAAAAAGTGAATAATTTAATATACATTAGAATTCAGAATTACATACACCTTAGCCAAATACATTTAAAATCAGTTGTTCACAATTCCTGACATTTAATTCTAGTAGGATCACCACTTTATTTTAACAATGTGAATTGTCAGAATAATAGAAGAGAGAATGATTTATTTCAGCTTTCACTTCTTTCATCACATTCCAAGTGGGTCAGATGTTTACATACACTCAATTAGTATTTGGTAGCACTGCCTTTAATCTGTTTAACTTGGGTCCAACCAAGTCAAATTAGTGCATGTACATTTCTGACCCACTGGAACTGTGATACAGTTAATTGCAAGTGAAATAATCTGTCTCTAAACAATTGTTGGAAAAATTACTTGTGTCATGCACAAAGTAGATGTCCTAACCGACTTACCAAAACTATAGTTTGTTAGCAAGAGATTTGTGGAGTGGTTGAAAAAACTAGTTTTAATGACTCCTACCTAAGTGTATGTAAACGTCCGCCTTCAACTGTATATATACAGTGGGGCAAAAAAGTATTTAGTCAGCCACCAATTGTGCAAGTTCTCCCATTTAAAAAGATGAGAGAGGCCTGTAATGTTCATCATAGGTACACTTCAACTATGACAGACAAAATGAGAAGAAAAAAATCCAGAAAATCACATTGTAGGATTTTTCATGAATTTATTTGCAAATGATGGTGGAAAATAAGTATTTGGTCAATAACAAAAGTTTATCTCAATACTTTGTTATATACCCTTTCTTGGCAATGACAGAGGTCAAACGTTTTCTGTAAGTCTTCACAAGGTTTTCACACACTGTTGCTGGTATTTTGTCCCTTTCCTCCATGCATATCTCCTCTAGAGCAGTGATGTTTTGGGGCTGTTGCTGGGCAACACGGACTTGCAACTCCCTCCAAAGATTTTTTATGGGGTTGAGATCTGGAGACTGGCTAGGCCACTCCAGGACCTTGAAATGCTTCTTGCAAAGCCACTCCTTCGTTGCCCGGATGGTGTGTTTGGGATCATTGTCATGCTGAAAGACCCAGCCACGTTTCATCTTCAATGCCCTTGCTGATGGAAGGAGGTTTTCACTCAAAATCTCACGATACATGGCCCCATTCATTCTTTCCTTTACACGGATCAGTCGTCCTGGTCCCTTGCAGAAAAACAGCCCCAAAGCATGATGTTTCCACCCCCATGCTTCACCGTAGGTATGGTGTTCTTTGGATGCAACTCAGCAGTCTTTGTCCTCCAAACACGACGAGTTGAGTTTTTACCAAAAAGTTATATTTTGGTTTCATCTGACTATATGACATTCTCCCAATCTTCTTCTGGATCATCCAAATGCTCTCTAGCAAACTTCAGACGGGCCTGAACATGTACTGGCTTAAGCAGTGGGACACGTCTGGCACTGCAGGATTTGAGTCCCTGGCGGCGTAGTGTGTTACTGATGGTAGGCTTTGTTACTTTGGTCCCAGCTCTCTGCAGGTCATTCACTAGGTCCCCCCCGTGTGGTTCTGGGATTTTTGCTCACCGTTCTTGTGATCATTTTGACCCCACGGAGTGAGATCTTGCGTGGAGCCCCAGATCGAGGGAGATTATCAGTGGTCTTGTATGTCTTCCATTTCCTAATAATTGCTCCCACAGTTGATTTCTTCAAACCAAGGTGCTTACCTATTGCAGATTCAGTCTTCCCAGCCTGGTGCAGGTCTATAATTTTGTTTCTGGTGTCTTTTGACAGCTCTTTGGTCTTAGCCATAGTGGAGTTTGGAGTGTGACTGTTTGAGATTGTGGACAGGTGTCTTTTATACTGATAACAAGTTCAAACAGGTTCCATTAATACAGGTAACGAGTGGAGGACAGAGGAGCCTCTTAAAGAAGAAGTTACAGGTATGTGAGAGCCAGAAATCTTGCTTGTTTGTAGGTGACCAAATACTTATTTTCCACCATCATTTGCAAATACATTCATTAAAAATCCTACAATGTGATTTTCTGGATTTTTTTCTTCTCATTTTGTCTGTCATAGTTGAAGTGTACCTATGATGAAAATTACAGGCCTCTCTCATCTTTTTAAGTGGGAGAACTTGCACAATTGGTGGCTGACTAAATACTTTTTTGCCCCACTGTATATAAAGAACTCAGTCTGGGTCTCAACTTACTGTTGACAGTTAGAATAGAAGAATACACAAGGTGCAATTTAGAAATGTGGTTGTGCATCAGCAGTTGTTTTTTTTTATCTTGCTATGTCAGTCACTGACAGTAACTTAACTAGCCCATGTGAGCTAACATTTTTTAGAATGGTGAGTTAGTCTAGTGTTCCAGCTGTCTAAACTTAAGGTAATCATAGTCGAATTATCGACCGTGGGCCGTCACTCTCACTCAGATATCATATTTAAAACATTTCTCTCCACCCTATGGAAAAATTTATAGAATTGCAGGAAACTTGCCTTAAATCTGCTCATTTTTCTCTACACCCCATGCCAAATTATCTTGAATTTGCAGGAGATAAACATTTAACACTTAAATTGTTTTTCTTCTCAGTCAAGAGGGGGGAGGCTAAAATGTTTTTCTCACAAGTTAGACCATCCCTGGTCTAACTGGTAAGGCTGGCCGACCAAGCTGGTAACCATGCTGATCCATGCTGGTCAAGGAGGTCTGCAAAATCAGTCCCATCACTATGCTGGCCTATGCAGTTTTGTCAGCAGGGCTTTCTCTGCCAGGCAGTTCTCTGTGGTGTTTTAAACGGTTTTGGACACAGTGATTATTGGAAATTGGACTGCAATTACACTTGTTCGTAATAGTTTCACTGATTGTGAGTTATTGTTCCTTTGTTAATGAATGTCCCCTTGAAGTTGTGTTTGCAGTACATTTGTGAATGTGTTTTTGTGAATAGTAGGTAAGCGTGCACGCACAAGAATTAAAAATGTTAATGTGTGAGGGGACGGGGGTTTTGTGAACGTTGACAATGGCGGAAGCAGAGATGGAGCTTAAATCGGTTGTCCAAAAGAAACTGGAAAAAAGCATAATTTATGTCGGAAAGAAAATGGCGGGTGTTGATAATTCCCAGTCGTATCTGACAGGAGAACCTTTTCTGGGACTATGTATACCCGTCTTGGTGAACCCATTGAAGATATCCAAAGTGGTGGAGAAAGCTTTGGGTAAAGTTAAATCTGTGAACGTCATGAGAAGTGGGCTTGTTTAGATTTTTGTTGTGTCTGAGGATGAGAAAAACAGGTGTTGGAACTCACTCAATTTGCAGAGTATGATATGTCGTGCTTTGAGCTACAGAGCAGGGCACCTACAGTTTTAAAGGAGTCATTTCAAGAGTTTCAGAAGAAGTTGATATTGATATACTAAGAGACATTCCTGGAGTGTTTGATGTACGCTGGATGGATCCTGAAGTTTATGGCAAGAAGGAGAAGAGTTTGCCGGTCCTTGTGTTCTTTTATGTGGAGTTCCTCCCGATCCGAGTGCTGCTGGGATATGTGTATTATCCTGTCAGAGCCTGTATATCCAGGCCTTTGCAGTACAAGCAATGTCAAATGTTTGGACACGTAGAAAGTGTCTGCAGACGGAAGGAGCCGAGATGTGGGACGTGTGGGGAAAACCACTTTGATGGAGACTGTGTAGTAAAAGAGAATTGCAAAGGAATAAAGTGTTTTATCTGTGGTTGAGAACATTAGGCAACATCATTGGAATGCCCAAATAGGGTGAAAGATACAGAGGTGGCCAGAATCAGGGCAGTTCAGTCTGTCTTCTATGCAGTGTCGGTAAAATGGGTAAAAAGAGTTGAAGTTCTGTTGTTGGGTAGGCCTCCTACCCGCAGGATACAGATATACTGCATGTCCAGAAGGTGGGCTTTTGTGTTTTTTAGGGCAATGGTGATCAATGCCATGGCTAATGTGGAGGGAAAGTACCAAGAGCCAAGGGAGGGAGTTATGGAAGTTTGAAGAACTGAAGGAGTGGGAGTCCGTTTTTGTTAAGTTATTTTTGTTTTGTTTTAGTGTGGATTAAGCACCTAACTGTATAGAGTTTATTTTATTCACCCCTGTACAGTTGGTGGTGGCAATGCACCATAAATATTGGATGCCAACTGTTCTTAAACCCCAAGGAAGAAGAAGAAGAAGAAGAAGAAGAAGAAGAAGAAGAAGAAGAAGAAGAAGAAGAAGAAGAAGAAGAAGAAGAAGAGGACTGTGTTTCTGGGAGAATTCAGAGGGACAATGCCAGTGCCAAAAGGTGAATTCTGAAGTCAGATAATTTTTTTATATCTTGTATCTTTTATACCATAGTTTGCTTTTAACTGAACTATTAGAACTATTAGAAAACAGTATTTGATTTTTTTTTTGATTGTTTTGAACATAGTTACAGAGCAGCTTGTTTTGGAATTGACACTGGAGTGATCACTTTTTAGTAAACATTCTAGATACTCCCTCCTTCAGAGTCCTCTCCCTTGTTATTGTTCTCTCTGGATACCTGTCCTAACACTGCTGCCAGCCCGGCCTCTTAGTTTATTTGGAGTGGAAAGTGTATCTATCCCTAGATTATCTGTGGTGTATCTGATGGAGAAGGATAGAGCTGGTAGCAGTCAGAGCCATGTATTAAGATACTTCTATGTAGAGATGACAACAAGTCATGGTCAATAGAACTGGTGCAGTCATGTAGCTTTCCAGGTCATTTTTGAAAGATTACTTCTGAAAGTCATTGTCAATGTCCTTCAGATTCTTCTGTTCTCTTTCACTGTCTCATTTTAATCTGAAATGTATGGCTCATAAAGATAACAATTTTGCCAAAGCAGTTATTGGTGAGATAGTTAATTAGATTCAACAAGTGAATTACTACTTCATCTACAACCATTTAAAACATTATCAATGGTTATTTTGCATACATCTCACAACTTTCTGGGAATGCTGCAGTATAGTTTGGCTTTGTAGAATTTTCAGCATATTTAAGGAACTTTGCAAAAAAACGGTATTGGTATTTCATTACTTATCAGAACGTTTCCTGAAAGTTCAAACATGGATACATTTAATTAAAATGTGTTAATGTTCTAGGAACGTTCTCCAACTGCTTTGACATTGGGAATGTTCTCAAATTGTTCCAAGAACGTTAAGAAACAACATTCTTCTGTGGGAATTTCAGTACTTCAGCATTACGTTTCCTACAGGTTTCCTCATGGTTCTATTTATTATTATTAAATTGTTCTGAGAACTTTGAGAAAACTTTCCATAAAAACCACAAGAAAGCGTTAGTAATGTTCAGAGAACGTTCTAAGAATGTTATTTAAAATCATACAGTGCCTTCCAATAGCATTCAGACCCCTTGACTTGTTCCACATATTATTACGTTATAGCCTTATTCTAAAATTGATTAAATAAAAAATACTCAGCAATCTACACACAATACCCCATAATAACAAAGCGAAAACAGGTTAAGAAACATATCCCAAAAATGAAAACAGAAGTATTCAGACCCTTCGCTATGAGAATCAAAATTGAGCTCAGGTGCATCTTGTTTCCATTGATCATCCTTGAGATGTCATTCTGACAGAGCTCTAGAGTTCCTCTGTGGAGATGGGAGAACCTTCCAGAAGGACAACCTTCTACAGCACTCCACCAATCAGGCCTTTATGGTAGAGTGGCCAATCGGAAGCCATTCCTTAGTAAAAGGCATGTTACAGCCCTCTTGGAGTTTGCCAAAAGGCACCTAAATAATCTCAAACCATGAGAAACAATATTCTCTGGTCTGATGAAACCACGATTGAACTCTTTGGCCTAAATGCCAATTGTCATGTCTGGAGGAAACCTGGCACCATCCCTACAGTGAAGCATGGTAGTGGCAGAATCATGCTGTGGGGATGTTTTTCAGCGGCAGGGACTGGGAGACTAATCAGGATTGAGACAAAGGTGAACGGACCAAAGTACATAGAGATCATTGATGAAAACCTGCTCCAATGCTCTGAGGACTTCAGACTGGGGCGAAGGTTCACCTTCCAATAAGACAACAACTCTAAGCCCACAGCCAAGATAACGCAGGAGTAGCTTCGGTACAAGTCTCTGAATGTCCTTGAGGGGCCCAGCCAGAGTCCGGACCTAAACCTGATCAAACATCTCTGGAGACACCTGAAAATATTGTACAGGAATGCTCCCCATCCAACCTGACAGAGTTTGAGAAGATCTGCAGAGAAGAATGAGAGAAACTCCCAAAATACAGGTGTGCCAAGCTTGAGCGCCATACCCAAGAAGACTCAAGGCTGTAGTCACTGACAAAGGGACATTAACAAAGTACTGAGTAAAGGGTCTGATATTTCCTTCATTTTCTTATAAATTAGCAAAAATGTATAAAAACCTGTTAATGCTTTGTCATTATAGGGTATTGTGTGTAGATAAATGAGGAAAAACAAAAAAATATAATCAATTTCAGAATAAGGCGTTAGCACAATGACTGGAAGTCTGTGGTATCTAATAGCATGCTAGTGGTTACCATAGACTTCCAGCCATTGTTTTAACGCTTAGTTAGTAGTTGTGCTAACACTAGTTAGCATCTTCCTTCAAACTGCACGCAGATAATCTGACTCTGGGGAAGTAGATAAAGGGCTTAGTTTCAAAAATCCTGAAGTTTACTGTCACGTTCGCCGTATGAATCGGACCAAGGCGCAGAGTGGTATGCGTACATTCTAATTTATTAAAATAATGTACACTGAACACTGAACAAACTAACAAAACAAACCGTGAAGCTAATATGAATAGTGCAGACAGGCAACTAAACATAAAACAAGATCCCACGAAACACAAAAGGGAAATGAATACCTAAATATGATCCCTAATCAGAGACAATGATAAACAGCTGTCTCTGATTGAGAACCATATCAGGACAACAAAGAAATACAAAACCCCCTAGACCTACAACAACCCTGGACATACAAAAAACCTAGACGATACAAAAACTAACGTACCCACCCTAGTCACACGCTGACCTAACCAAAATATAAAGAAAACAGAGATAACTAAGGTCAGGGCGTGACATTTACCCTTAATGAGTGATTGTTTCCTTTGAAATGGGTTCTCGAATCAAATCAAATCAAATCTAAATGTACTTGTCATGTGCGACGAATATAACAGGTGTAGTAGACCTTACAGTGAAATGCTTACTTACAGGCTCTAACCAATAATGAGAAAAAGGTGTGTGTGCCAGGTCTCTGACCTCCTCCCTATAGGCTGTCTCGTCGTTGTCGGTGACCAGGCCTACCACTGTTGTGGATTCTGCAAACTTAATGATGGTGTTGGAGTCGTGCCTGGACATGCAGTCGTGGGTGAACTGAGAGTACAGGAGGGGACTGAGCACGCACCCATGGGGAGCTCCAGTGTTGAGGATCAGCGTGGCAGATGTGTTGCTACCAACTCTCACCATCTGGGGGCGGCCCGTCAGGAAGTCCAGGATCCAGTTGCAGAGGGAGGTGTTTAGTCCCAGGTTCCTTAGCTTAGTGATGAGCTTTGAGGGCACTATGGTGTTGAACGCTGAGCTGTAGTCAATGAATAGCATTCTCACATAGGTGTTCTATTTATCCAGGTGGGAAAGGGCAGTGTGGAGTGCAATAGAGATTGCATCATCTGTTGATCTGTTTGGGCGGTATTCAAATTGGAGTGTGTCTAGGGTTTCTGGGATAATGTTGTTGATGTGAGCCATTACCAGCCTTTCAAAGCACTTCATGGCTACGGACGTGAGTGCTACGGGTCTGTAGTCGTTAAGGCAGGTTGCCTTTGTGTTCTTGGGCACAGGGACTATGGCGGTCTGCTTGAAGCATGTTGGTATTACAGACTCAATCAGGGACATGTTGAAAATGTTAGTGAAGACACCTGCCAGTTGGTCAGCATATGCTCGGAGCACACTTCCTGGTAATCCGTCTGGCCCCGCAGCCTTGTGTATGTTGTCCTGTTTAAAGTTCTTACTCACATCGGCTACGGAGAGTGTGATCACACAGTCGTCCGGAACAGCTGATGCTCTCATGCATGCCTCAGTGTTGATTGCCTCGAAGCGAGCATAGAAGTGATTTAGCTTGTCTGGTAGGCTCGTGTCTCAGGGCAGCTCGCGGCTGTGCTTCCCTTTGTAGTCTGTAATAGTTCGCAAGCCTTGCCACATCCGATGAGCATCGGAGCCGGTGTAGTATGATTCAATCTTAGCCCTGTATTGACGCTTTGCCTGTTTGATGGTTTGTCGCAGGGCATAGCGGGTTTTCTTGTAAGCTTCAGGGTTAGAGTCCCACACCTTGAATGCGGCAGCTCTACCCTTTAGCTCAGTGCAAATGTTGCCTGTAATCCATGGCTTCTGGTTGGGGTGTGTGTACGTACAGTCACTGTGGGGACGACGTCCTCAATGCACTTATTGATAAAGCCAGTGACTGATGTGGTGTATTCCTCAATGTCATCGGAAGAATCCCGGAACATGTTCCAGTCTGTGATAGCAAAACATTCCTGTAGTTTAGCATCTGCTTCATCTGAACATTTTTTTATAGACCGAGTCACTGGTGCTTCCTGCTTTAATTTTTGCTTGTAAGCAGGAATCTGGAGGATAAAGTTGTGGTCGGATTTACCAAATGGAGGGCGAGGGAGAGCTTTGTACGTGTCTCTGTGTGTGGAATACAGGTGATCTAGAATTGTTTCCCTCTGGTTGCACATTTAACATGTTGATAGAGATTTGGTGGAACTGATTTATGTTTCGCTACATTGAAGTCTCCGGCCACTAGGAGCACCCCCTCTGGGTGAGTGGTTTCCTGTTCGCTTATTTCCTTATACAGCTGACTGAGTGTGGTCTTAGTGCCAGCATCTGTTTGTGGTGGTAAATAAACAGCCACGAAAAGTATAGCTGAGAACTCTCTCGGCAAGTAGTGTGGCCTGCAATTTAGTCTATTCTGTTTGAATAGACTAACATGAACAGTTTTGTGTAAGTAAAATATTATGGCATGCTAGCTCCATCCTGGTGGCTTCTATTGTGTTATTGACTGTATGTTTGTTTATCCCATGTGTAACACAGTGTTGTTGTTTTTGTCGCGCTGCTTTGCTTTATCTTGGCCAGGTCGCAGTTTTAAATGAGAGCTTGTTCTCAACTGGCCTACCTGGTTAAATAAAGGTGAAATAAAATAAACTGGATTAATACCATAGATAGAGAATGGAGGATTATTGGTTCGAATCCCACTGATGTTATGTCGCAATAAAAAATATATGTTTGCATGATTAATGCCTAAGGATATTAATTATCATGTGTGCTATCTGTGCTTATTCAAAGTGAGTAAAAAAAACAAATAACCTATAATTTCTGTTTTCAGAGCATTAATAAATCATCCCAGGAAAACTTTCAAGGAACCAGAGAAAAACGTTATTAGAACCTCCCTCCAACTTAAAAATAAACGTTCCATGAACAAATAAAATGTTTTACTTCTGTTCTCAGAACATTTAAAAAACCTTCAGTTCTACCAGTCAGGAAAGGTATGGCTTCATTCCCACAACCAATGTGAAACCAAAAACATACGTTCCCATAACTTCCAAGGAACCAAATGTGTTTGCTGCGTTGGGTGTGTACTAGTATGACTGATCTGTGGTCTCTCACTGTTTGTCAGGCTGTGGCATGCTGCCATATATTTGACTGTTATGTTTCATGTGTCCATGTCTGCTAAGGTTTCTTGGTCTTTCAAGTTGGACAGTAGAGGGATTACATTATTATAATGTATCTTTATTTTCTAAATTCAGAAAATTGTCTCTCTCCTCGTGTTACAATTTTTTGGTGTTTCTTGGTTTCAGTGTCCATCCCTCTTGTTTAAAAATACTGTCACAGGACCACAGAATGTCACAGAGAAAGAGAATCAACCATTAAACAAACTGTGTCGTGGAGCCTCAAGTTACCCTGTATCGCCAGATAGTCTACAACACCCCACCAGAGTCATCAAGTCTCCCACTGTTACATCACTTCCCCTTTCCTCTGTCTGTTGCTCTCTGGTGTTTCTGCAGCCTGAGACCCCACTCGCCACTCTGTCTGTCTCTGGCCTCCCCTTCCATCTTGTCCTCCTTCACCCCTCCTCACCTCTCTTCACATCTCTCACTCTCACTCTCCATATCCGCTCCGCACGTGACCTCTGATCTCTCACTCCATCTTCATTATCCCCAATTTCCCCTCCTCTCTACTCTCTCTTCCACCTCACCCCTCCTCTCTTCACCTCCTCACCCGTCTCTTTCTCCCCTCTCACCTCTACTCTCCTGCCTCATTCCATTTCTCCCTCTCACCCCTCCCCTCCTCTCTCCCCCATCTCCTCTTCTGACCTCTCATTTCCTCTCTCAACCCTCCCGAACACTCATCTTCCCCTCCTCTCATCTCGTCCATCACTGAGCTCTCGTTCTGACCGCTTTGCCCCAAGCAGCAGGAGATGAGGCTCATATCAGCTCCATATTGATTTTCCACACAAACGCTCTCTTCCACACAAAATAAACCCAGGCGGAGACCAGTTGGTTGGATAGACATTTATTTCACCTTTATATATACAGGTAAGACAAATTCTGAATTCCAATGACGTCTTGACAAACACATCAATAAACATGAATTACACTATACATTTCTACAGTATATACAGTTGAAGTTGGAAGTTTACATACAACGTAACCAAATACATTTAAACTCAGTTTTTCACAATTTCTGACATTTAATCCTAGTAAACATTCACTGTCTTAGGTCAGTAAGGATCACCACTTTATTTTAAGAATGTGAAATCTCAGAATAATGGTAGAGAGAATTATTTATTTATTTAATCTTTTATTTCTTTCATCAAATTCCCAGTAGGTCAGAAGTTTACATACACCCAATTAGTATTTGGTAGCATTGCCTTTAAATTGTTTAACTTGGGTCAAACGTTTTGGGTAGCCTTCCACAAGCTTCCCACAATAAGCTGGGTGAATTTTGGCCCACTCCTCCTGACAGAGCTGGTGTAACTGGTCAGATTTATAGGCCTCCTTGCTCACACACACACTTTTTCAGTTCTGCCAACAAATTTTCTATAGGATTGAGGTCAGGGCTTTGTTTTGGCCACTCCAATATCTTGATTTTGCCACAACTTTGGAAGTATGCTTGGGGTCATTGTCCATTTGGAAGACCCATTTGTGACCAAACTTTAACTTCCTGACTGATGTCTTGAGATGTTGCTTCAACATATCCACGTAATTTTCCTCCCTCATGATGCCATCTATTTTGTGAAGTGCACCAGTCCCTCCTGCAGCAAAGCACCCCCACAACATGATGCTGACACCCCCTTGCTTCACGGTTGGGATGGTGTTCTTCGGCTTGCAAGCCTCCCCCTTTTTCCTCCAAACATAACAATGGTCATTATGGCAAAACAGTTATATTTTTGTTTCAGCAGGCCAGAGGACATTTCTCCAAAAAGTTTGACCTTTGTCCCCATGTGCAGTTGCAAACCATAATCGGGCTTTTGTATAGCGGTTTTGGAGCAGTGGCTTATTCCTTGCTGAGCGGCCTTTCAGGTTATGTCGATACACAGTGGGGCAAAAAAGTTTTTAGTCAGCCACCAATTGTGCAAGTTCTCCCACTTAAAAAGATGAGAGGCCAGACATTTTCATCATAGGTACACTTCAACTATGACAGACAAAATGAGAAAAAAAATCCAGAAAATCACATTGTAGGATTTTTTATGAATTTATTTGCAAATTATGGTGGAAAATAAGTATTTGGTCAAAAACAAAAGTTTACCTCAATACTTTGTTATATACCCTTTGTTGGCAATGACAGAGGTCAAACGTTTTCTTTATTTCTTCACAAGGTTTTCACACACTGTTGCTGGTATTTTGGCCCATTCCTCCATGCAGATCTCCTCTAGAGCAGTGATGTTTTGGGGCTGTTGCTGGGCAACACGGACTTGCAACTCCCTCCAAAGATTTTCTATGGGGTTGAGATCTGGAGACTGGCTAGGCCACTCCAGGACCTTGAAATGCGTCTTACAAAGCCAATCCTTCGTTGCCGGGACGGTGTGTTTGGGATCATTGTCATGCTGAAAGACCCAGCCACGTTTCATCTTCAATGCCCTTGCTGATGGAAGGAGGTTTTCACTCAAAATCTCAAAATACATGGCCCCATTCATTCTTTCCTTTACACGGATCAGTCGTCCTGGTCCCTTTGCAGAAAAACAGCCCCGAAGCATGATGTTTCCACCCCATGCTTCACCGTAGGTATGGTGTTCTTTGGATGCAACTCAGCATTCTTTGTCCTCCAAACACGATGAGTTGAGTTTTTACCAAAAAAGTTATATTTTGGTTTCATCTGACCATATGACATTCTCCCAATCTTCTTCTGGATCATCCAAATGCTCTCTAGCAAACTTCAGACGGGCCTGGACATGTACTGGCTTAAGCAGGAGAACACGTCTGGCACTGCAGGATTTGAGTCCCTGCGGCGTAGTGTGTTACTCATGGTAGGCTTTGTTACTTTGGTCCCAGCTCTCTGCAGGTCATTCACTAGGTCCCCCCGTGTGGTTCTGGGATTTTTGCTCACCGTTCTTGTGATCATTTTGACCCCACGGGGTGAGATCTTGCGTGGAGCTCCAGATCGAGGGAGATTATCAGTGGCCTTGTATGTCTTCCATTTCCTAATAATTGCTCCCACAGTTGATTTCTTCAAACCAAGCTGCGTACCTATTGCAGATTCAGTCTTCCCAGCCTGGTGCAGGTCTATAATTTTGTTTCTGGTGTCCTTTGACAGCTCTTTGGTCTTGGCCATAGTGGAGTTTGGAGTGTGACTGTTTGAGGTTGTGGACAGGTGTCTTTTATACTGATAACAAGTTCAAACAGGTGCCATTAATACAGGTAACGAGTGGAGGACAGAGGAGCCTCTTAAAGAAGAAGTTACAGGTCTGTGAGAGCCAGAAATCTTGCTTGTTTGTAGGTGACCAAATACTTATTTTCCACCATCATTTGCAAATAAATTCATTAAAAATCCTACAATGTGATTTTCTGGATTTTTTTCTTCTCATTTTGTCTGTCATAGTTGAAGTGTACCTATGATGAAAATTACAGGCCTCTCTCATATTTTTAAGTGGGAAAACTTGCACAATTGATGACTGACTAAATACTTTTTTGCCCCACTGTAAATATAGGTAGGTATAAAGTGACTAGGCAACAGGATGTTGTTTCCAGACTCGGTGCATTGGTGCCACTTGCCATGCAATAACAGAGAGAACAGTCTATGACTTGGGTGGCTGGAGTCTTTAACACATTTTAGGGCCTTTCACTGATTCCACCTGGTACAGAGGTCCTGGATGGCAGGCAGCTTTGCCCCAGTGATGTACTGGGCTGTACACACTACCATCTATAATGCCTTGCAAATGCCAAGCAGTTACCATTCCAAGAGGTGATGCAGCCAGTCAAGATGCTTTCTCAATGGTGCAGCTGTAGAACTTTTTGAGGATTCTGAGTGCCCATGCCAAATCTTTTCAGCATCATGAGGGGGAAGAGACATTGTCGTGCCTTCTTCACGACTGTGTTGGTGTGTGTGGACGATGATAATTCCTTCGTGATATAGACACCGAGGAACTTGAAGCTTTCGACCCACTCCACTACAGCCCCGTCATTGTGGATGGGGGCTTGCTCGGCCTAACCGCGATCAGCTCCTTTGTCTTGCTGACGTTGAGGGAGAGGTTTCTGAACTCCTCCCTATAGGCTGTTTCATTGTTGTTGGTGATCAGGCCAACCACCGTTGTGTCGTCAGCAAACTTAATGATGGTGTTCGAGTCATGCGTGGCCATGCAGTTGTCAGTGAACAGGGAGTACAGGAGGGGACTAAGCACACAACCCTGAGGGGCCCCCATGTAAAGGGTCAGCGTGGCGGATGTGTTGTTAACTACCCTCACCACCTGGGGGCGGCCTGTCAGGAAGTCCAGGATCCAGTTACAGAGGGAGGTGTTCAGTCCCAGGGTCCTGAGCTTAGTGATGAGATTGGAGGGCACTATGGTGTTCCTCTTGTCCAGGTGGGAGAAGGCAGTGTGGAATGCAATAAAGATTGCATCATCTGTGGATCTGTTGGGGCAGTTTGCGAATTGGAGTGGGTCATGGGTTTCTGGGATGATGGTGATGATGTGAGCCACGATTGGCCTGCATTTCAAAACATTTCATGTCTACAGATGTGAGTGCTATGGAGCAATAGTCATTTAGACAGGCTACCTTGGCGTTCTTGTGCACAGGGACTATGGTGGTCTGCTTGAAACATGTAGGTATTACACACTGGGTCATGGGTCAGGTTGAAAATGTCAGTGAAGACACTTGCCAGCTGGTCAGTGCATGCTCTGAGTACTGATCCTAATCCGTCTGGCCCCATGGACTTGTGAATGTTAATCTGTTTAAAGGTCTTACTCACATCGGCTACAGAGAGCAAGATCACACAGTTGTCTGGAACAGCTGGTGCTCTCATTCACAATTCAGTGTTGCTTGCCTCGAAGTGAGCATAGAATGAATTTAGCTTGTCTGGTTAGCTCGAGTCACTGGACAGCTCGCGGCTGAGTTTCCCTTTGTAATCCGTAGTAGTTTACAAGCCCTGCCATATCCGACGAGCAACAGAGCCGATGTAGTAAGATTTGATCTTAGTCCTGTCTTGATGTTTTGACTGTTTGATGGCTCGTTGGATGTCGTAGCGGGATTTCTTATAAACGCCCGGATTAGCTCCTTGAAAGCAGCAGCTCTAGCCTCTAGCCTTTAGCTCAGTGCAGATGTTTCCTGTAATCCATTGCTTCTGGTTAGCATATGTATGTCTGGGGACGATGTCGTCGATGCACTTATTAATGAAGCATGTGACTGATGTGGTAAACTCCTCAATGTTATTGGTTGAATCACGAACATATTCCAGTCTGTGCTAGCGAAACAGTCCTTTAGCTTAGCATCCGCTTCATTAGGCCACTTCCATATTGAGTACGTCGCTGGTACTGCCTGTTTGAGTTTTTGCTTGTAAGCAGGAATCAGGATAGCGTTATGGTCAGATTTGCCAAATGGAGGGCGAGGGAGAGCTTTGTATACATCTCTATGTGTGGAGTAAAGGTGGTCTAGAATGTTATATACATCTCTGTGTGTGGAGTAAAGGTGATCTAGAGTTTTATATACATCTCTGTGTGTGGAGTAAAGGTGATCTAGAGTTTTATATACATCTCTGTGTGTGGAGTAAAGGTGATCTAGAGTTTTATATACATCTCTGTGTGTGGAGTAGAGGTGATCTAGAGTTGTATCACCTCAAATTGTACAGGTGAAAATGAGGTCAGACAAATGTCAGTTTCTCTTCATTAAAATCACTAGGAGCACCGCCTCCTATATGTGCATTTCTTTGTTGCTTACGACCCTATACAGCTCATTGATTGCGGTCTCAGTGCCAGCATCCGATCTGTCTTGGTAAATAGTATGGGCTGCAGTTATCGGCGGTCGATGTCACTGGTCTTCCAGCCATCGCCGCTCCATTTTTCATTTGTTCCATTTGTTCCATTTGTTTTGTCTTGTTCCCCGCACACCTGGTTTACATTCTCTGATCACACTTCATATATATATCCATCTGTTCCCCCCCATATCTTTGTGTGGAATTGTTTTGTTTTGTGTTTATTGTATCGCGCCAGTCTGAGTTTTTCACCCTGGACATTGCCTGTACCCTATTAGGGAAATTTTGGTGAAACTTATGGTTGTATTCTTGACGGTATTTTGCGCTTGTCACTTTTGCTGGTGAGTTGTAGCTGTTTGCGCCCGTCTGTTATTGCTCTTGGCAAATAAAGTTGCCTGATCACCTATCTCTGCTCTCCTGCACTTGACTCGAATGACCAGCAGCAAAAACCCTGACAGGTGTGTATTTTTATTAACATCAGCTGGTGATCAATCTCTAATGTTAACCTTAACCGAAGCTGCCATTCGGTCTTGATGATGCATAGAAAAAACAGCTACATATATGGTATATTGTCCATGTCCTTGTGCAGCCACGACTCCGAGAAACATAGGATTTTATAGTACTTTAGGTCTCGTTGATAGGATAGTCTCAACTGGAGCTTGTCCAGTTTGTCCTCTAGTGATTGTGAGTTTGCCAATAGAACTGAGGGTAGAGGCGGTTTATATACTGTCAACTAGTCTTGTCAGGGAGACCGCTTGTTTGCCTCTCTTGCGCAGTCTCTTCCTCTTTCGAGTCCCGTGGATTGGGGCCTGATCCGGAATGAGTAGCTACCGACTAGTTGAAGTAGAAATCTTCATCCAAATCAAGGTTAGTAATTGCTGTTCTGATGTCCAGAAGCTGTTTACGGTCATAGGAAATGATGGCGGAAATATTATGTGAAAAACAAGTTGTGATCAGCGTAAAAAAACACACACAAAATAGCAGAATTGGTCAGGAGCCTGTAAGCCAGCAGCTATACATCTCTGCAGCGCCACCTTTGTTGCGCCATATCAAACTAGTCTAGTGGTGAGTCATTAACATTCAGCATAGGCCTAATTCTAATGCCTGACCACTTCTCCACTGCTCCTGGGGTCTATTTTCAAAGCGTTTCAGGCCCCTACTCTCTGATTCAGTTTGATGAGATTTTAAATTAGCATAATCTCATCTCCAAATGTAGGAGATAATTACAGGCCATGAGATGAAGTGAAAACTACTCTCTCTCCTTAACTCTCTATACTCTCCTGCTTTCTCTCTCTCCTTAAAGTTCCTTCATACTATCTCTTTCTCTCTCCCTCTCCTCTCTCTTTATCCGTCTCTCTTTTTCTTTTGCCTCACTACCCACCCACCCATCTCTCTGTCTCTCTCTCTCTCTGTCTCTCTCTCTCTCTCTCTCTCTCTCTCTCTCTCTCTCTCTCTCTCTCTCTCTCTCTCTTTATCTCCATCTCTGTCAAAGGCACAGTGACCTCTAAGCATCCTGGCTCAAGCCTGTCTTTCTGTCTTTCTCATATGTTCTCTCAGGAGAGCCACCAACCAGCCTGCTAGCCTGCTAGTCTGGTATTTCTACACTGTGTGTGTGTGTGTGTGTGTGTGTGTGTGTGTGTGTGTGTGTGTGTGTGTGTGTGTGTGTGTGTGTGTGTGTGTGTGTGTGTGTGTGTGTGTGTGTGTGTGTGTGTGTGTGGGTGTGTGTGTGTGTGTGTGTGCGTGTGCGTGTGTGTGTAGGCTGTCGAAACAGATTTAATTATTCTATATTGCTGCTCACATTAGCATATACATATCTCTGAGTTGCTTTTCCCCTGACTCTGCAAGTTTAGATGTTGAAACTCTCCTATTTTTCAGTTTGGTCTATGGAGAGGTACTGTATATCTTCCTATTTAGCCTATTTACCCTATTTCCCTGTCAATCTTTCCATTCCACTCATCTTTCCCATCTCTCGTCATGCTTGTCTCTTTAACCCATGCCTGTCTGGAGAGTGTGGTGTGAGCTAAAATGTTTTCAACCCCCGGAAGCCATGTAAACGTTCTGGCAGATGAACTGAAATAACAGAGGCTTGTTTTGGTCCGATTCTTCATGAGTGTTACTGCGCTGTCTGTCCTTGAGAAAGACACTATTCTAGCTGGAGATATGGTAGATCAACAGACATGTTATAAAAACACGTTGGGTTAGAAAGCATGTTGTAAATACAATATGTCCAATAGATAATAGCATATGGATTAAAACAGTTCGATTTGATTCCTGTACACAAAATATATAGATTGGTTTTGTTTACAGCACCAGTCACCAACCTTTTTTGAGTCAAGATCACTTTCTGAGTCAAAACGCAAGCCGTGATAAAGTAAATAAATTAACTTTCCCCGCGCTACACAGGGCTTTATTGGTCTGTTAATACAGGCACGAGTAAAGGCACAGTGCACTACTTTTGTCAATCATTTGCATTTTATTTTAAATTATATTTTATTTAATCATTTATTTTCTTATTTCATATTTTTTATTAAATGTAAATACAGATTTTTCAGGGGGTGTTGCAGCTTCCTGCAGCTATTTCTTCAGACATATGAAATGGTTCAAAATGGGAACACCCACCTACCCAGCACACAGGGCAGCTGAATCGGGTGCACTGAGGCGAATAAAAAAAAATAGGAACGCAAGGGTTTTTACAGAAATGCCTGGCGATTGACTAGGAATACCTTAGAGATCGACTTGTCAATCACGATCGCCTGGATGGTGCCCACTGTGCCCAGTGTAAGTGTGATGCCTTCTGTGGTATAAAGATACCTAAGAGGTTATCTAAGACTAGTGGAAGCAGACACTATTTGACTGAAGAAGGTACATGACATGAAGAAGTAGCTTTTTGCAGTAAACGCCAGTATGCAAGGTTATAGTGAAATATGGGCTCCAGACTCTAAATACTGCCGGAAGGCAGTGGCAGATTGAAAACGATAATGTTTTTTTTATTTGGCTATCATCCTGTAGTTTGGTATATTCTATATATTTATTGCTATATTGCTGCATTGCCTTATGGATTGCAATAAATGTCCAAAGTTTTCGGAGTGGAATGAGACAAAGTTGGAGGCGGATGTGCATACTTGGAGTCATTTTAGTGTGTTGACCTCTAATGTCAGCACCACCCTGAAGGTAATATTTTATAACTGTGTTTGTGTGTCTGCGGCCCTCCTTCTTCATCATAGAAATATTACACAAATCCCACAATTACGATCAGTAACATTCTCCCTCTATACAGTGTCGAAAGCA
Organism: Oncorhynchus mykiss; assembly: GCF_013265735.2. Classification (NCBI taxonomy): domain Eukaryota; kingdom Metazoa; phylum Chordata; class Actinopteri; order Salmoniformes; family Salmonidae; genus Oncorhynchus; species Oncorhynchus mykiss. The sequence goes on from NC_048588.1 coordinate 29,210,395, forward strand.
ATTGCCTGACTCATTAAAGCAATTGAGAAATGGTTATTCAAACATCTCCAACTGCTTGTAGAAGTCAAATCGTATAACTCACTCAGATGTCAGATGTTCTGAGAAATTCATGTTTTTGAGTATTCTTATTAACAAATATTAGCTTAATGAGTAAATACAACTTTATATATCCTTGTTCTGCTAATCTGAAGTTATTGAGTTTTTACAAGTTAGGAGTATTTATCATGTTAAAGTCAATCTAACGAATGGTTCTAGAAAGCGGGTTTCCACAAAAAGATGTAGTTTGCAGAATGAATTACTTTTTAAAGGGAACTTTTTACTAAGGTCAGTCTGACTTCACAGAGCAACACATTAACTCCTCAGTCTTGTCTTGCACTCCCCCTCACTAACACTTAGGCTGCACTTTGCTGACTTCCACCAGACACACACAACACCCACCAAATGATTATTACATACACGCACACATAGACAGTGGACACGTGGCTGTGATGAGGCCAGAGCACAGAGCACAGGGCCCAGAGGGATACGGTTCACAGTGTAGGAGGCTGAGGAATCAATAACCGCTTATGAAAACAAAGGGAAACCGCAGAGAGCAGTCACAGGCAGAATAAGCTGTGCTTAATTTGAGCCGGATCCGGCACCCCTTCATTTTGGACTATTTTGTTCCGGAATCTATTTGGCCGGATCCGGAACCTCTCATGGTATGAAACATTATTTTCACTTTTTGCTATGTAAAAATTTGAATAAAAGCGATCGTAGTTCATTTGAGTCATACTCTCCAGGTCCATACCCAAACAGTTCGAACTACTAATTTTGAAAATTACTCTCTCCAGAAATAAGTCTCTCACTGTTGCCGCCTGCTACCGACCAACCTCAGCTCCCAGCTGTGCCCTGGACACCATTTGTGAATTGATCGCCCCCCATCTAGCTTCAGAGTTTGTTCTGTTAGGTGACCTAAACTGGGATATGCTTAACACCCCGGCAGTCCTACAATCTAAGCTAGATGCCCTCAATCTCACTCAAATCATCAAGGAACCCACCAGGTACAACCCTAACTCTGTAAACAAGGGCACCCTCATTGACGTCATCCTGACCAACTGGCCCTCCAAATACACCTCCGCTGTCTACAACCAGGATCTCAGCGATCACTGCCTCATTGCCTGTATCCGCTACGGAGCCGCAGTCAAACGACCACCCCTCATCACTGTCAAACGCTCCCTAAAACACTTCTGTGAGCAGGCCTTTCTAATCGACCTGGCCCGGGTATCCTGGAAGGACATTGACCTCATCCCGTCAGTTGAGGATGCCTGGTCTTTCTTTAAAAGTAACTTCCTCACCATTTTAGATAAGCATGCTTCGTTCAAAAAATGCAGAACTAAGAACAGATATAGCCCCTGGTTCACTCCAGACCTGACTGCCCTCGACCAGCACAAAAACATCCTGTGGCGGACTGCGCTAACATCGAATAGTCCCCGCGATATGCAACTGTTCAGGGAAGTCAGGAACCAATACACACAGTCAGTCAGGAAAGCTAAAGCCAACTTCTTCAGGCAGAAGTTTGCATCCTGTAGCTCCAACTCCAAAAAGTTCTGGGACACTGTGAAGTCCATGGAGAACAAGAGCACCTCCTCCCAGCTGCCCACTGCACTGAGACTAGGTAACATGGTCACCACCGATAAATCCATGATTATCGAAAACTTCAACAAGCATTTCTCAACGGCTGGCCATGCCTTCCGCCTGGCTACTCCAACCTCGGACAACAGCTCCCCCCCCCCCCGCAGCTACTCGCCCAAGCCTCTCCAGGTTCTCCTTTACCCAAATCCAGATAGCAGATGTCCTGAAAGAGCTGCAAAACCTGGACCCGTACAAATCAGCTGGGCTGGACAATCTGGACCCTCTATTCCTGAAACTATCCGCCGCCATTGTCGCAACCCCTATTACCAGCCTGTTCAACCTCTCTTTCATATCGTCTGAGATCCCCAAGGATTGGAAAGCTGCCGCAGTCATCCCCCTCTTCAAAGGGGGCGACACCCTGGACCCAAACTGTTACAGACCTATATCCATCCTGCCCTGCCTATCTAAGGTCTTCGAAAGCCAAGTCAACAAACAGGTCACTGACCATCTTGAATCCCACCGTACCTTCTCCGCTGTGCAATCTGGTTTCCGAGCCGGTCACGGGTGTACCTCAGCCACGCTCAAGGTACTAAACGATATCATAACCGCCATCGATAAAAGACAGTACTGTGCAGTCGTCTTCATAGACCTTGCCAAGGCTTTCGACTCTGTCAATCACCGTATTCTTATCGGCAGACTCAGTAGCCTCGGTTTTTCGGATGACTGCCTTGCCTGGTTCACCAATTACTTTGCAGACAGAGTTCAGTGTGTCAAATCGGAGGGCATGCTGTCCGGTCCTCTGGCAGTCTCTATGGGGGTGCCACAGGGTTCAATTCTCGGGCCGACTCTTTTCTCTGTATATATCAATGATGTTTCTCATGCTGCGGGCGATTCCCTGATCCACCTCTACGCAGACGGCACCATTCTATATACTTCCGGCCCGTCCTTGGACACTGTGCTATCTAACCTCCAAACGAGCTTCAATGCCATACAGCACTCCTTCCGTGGCCTCCAACTGCTCTTAAACGCTAGTAAAACCAAATGCATGCTTTTCAACCGTTCGCTGCCTGCACCCGCACGCCTGACCAGCATCACCACCCTGGATGGTTCCGACCTTGAATATGTGGACATCTATAAGTACCTAGGTGTCTGGCTAGACTCTAAACTCTCCTTCCAGACCCATATCAAACATCTCCAATCGAAAATCAAATCAAGAGTCGGCTTTCTATTCCGCAACAAAGCCTCCTTCACTCACGCCGCCAAACTTACCCTAGTAAAACTGACTATCCTACCGATCCTCGACTTCGGCGACGTCATCTACAAAATTGCTTCCAACACTCTACTCAGCAAACTGGATGCAGTTTATCACAGTGCCATCCGTTTTGTCACTAAAGCACCTTATACCACCCACCACTGCGACTTGTATGCTCTAGTCGGCTGTCCCTCGCTACATATTCGTCGCCAGACCCACTGGCTCCAGGTTGTGGCTGGAGCTGTGGCTGAGGCTGAGGCTGAGTATGGGGCTGTGGCTGGGGCTGGGGCCAGGGGCTGAGGCTGGGGCTGAGGCTGGCTGGGGCTGAGGCTGGGGCTGGGGCTGGGGGCTGAGGGTTGAGGCTGGGGGCTGGGGCTGGGGCTTGGGCTGGGGCTTGGGCTGGGGCTGGGGCTGGGGGCTGAGGCTGGGGGCTGGGGCTTGGTCTGGGGCTGTGGCTGAGGATGGGGCTGAGGATGTGGCTGGGGCTTGGGTTTGTTGCTGGGGCTGGAGCTGAGGCTGTGGCTAGGGCTGAGGAGGGGGCTGTGGCAGGGCCTGGGGTTGAGAATGCGGATGGGGCTGGGGCTGTGGCTGGGGTTGTGGCTCGGGCTGGGGCTGGGGTTGTGGCTTGGGCTGGGGTTTGTTGCTGGGGCTGGAGCTGTGACTGGGGTTGTGGCTGGAGCTGTGGCTGAGGCTGAGGCTGGGGCTGAGGCTGAGGCTGGGGCTGAGGCTGAGGCTGAGGCTGGGGCTGGGGCTGGGGGCTGAGGCTGGGGGCTGAGGCTGGGGGCTGGGGCTTGGGCTGGGGCTTGGGCTGGGGCTGGGGCTGGGGGCTGAGGCTGGGGGCTGAGGCTGGGGCTGGGGCTGAGGCTGGGGGCTGGGGGCTGGGGCTGTGTGAGAAGCATGCCAGTATCTCTCACCTAACTAGAATGAGATTCACTTTCTATGACCCCTCTCCAATCTCTGCACTTCACCTTTTATTTCCTTAAAGAATCATAGCAGCGCAAAGGGTTCTGAATGAACTGCAGCACACCTGATAAATTGAAATACATTTGCCAAAGTTATAGAATTACTGCAGTCTGTTCGGAAATGAAGGAAATCATTCAGAATAGCCTCGTACACCATGAGTAGGCCTATCATCTAGCCAGAGGACCAATAGCTTGTTAAAATAAATAGCCTAGCTGTGGATTGTAGCCCAATAACAAGGAATAGCCTTCCAGAATGCGTTGCAAATCTCTGTGAAAAAACAGCATGCAGACAAACAGGCTTTTTGCAATATTTCATATAAAATTGAGGGAAAATGGGATGGAAAGCAAATGGCTCTATGCTGTAGGCTACCAAAATATTTGATTAACTTCCAAATATTGTTTTACAAGAGAGATAGAGAGAGAGAGACAGAGAGAGAGAGAGAGAGAGAGAGAGAGAGAGACAGAGACAGAGAGAGAGAGAGAGAGAGAGAGAGAGAGAGGCTTTTGGCATGAGCGCATCAGCCATCATCACCAGTGAGCGAGCTGCGCATCATTGAGTGAAGCTGTAAAGCATTTTTGGGACTATAATTTCTTCCTCACATTGTAGGCTATAATATGTGTCTCCACACATCTAGGACTAGGCTATTGATGGATTCAAGACAAGGTTGTTTTTTATTGATCTCAGATTCTCAGTTTGTCAGTGTCTAAGTAGCCTGCCATTTCCTGCATTTGTGAGGTATTACAATAGATTCTTCCAAAGTCTCCAGTCATCTAAAACAACATAGAATTGCATAAAATGTGTTTATAAAAGGTCAACATTTTCCCAGACCCTCTGCTACTAAAAATGTTCCCAATGTGTGAAACTTCTGTAAGTGCCTCTACTCTATGTCACTACGCAACTGCAATGATTTATTGTTAAGGGGATTTTATTTTGTGTTCCAATACCTCAGAACTCCCCTTCCTCCCCTCCCGTTCACTTTTTGTTTATGCACCTCCTGATATACAAATGAAGCACCGAGAATAAGCTACCTACCACCAGGCATGCAACCCTCATCACCCCACATGACAAGACCAGGAAAACAATCCCAGTAGGGTGAAACATGCACCGTGGTGGAAAAAGTACCTATTATCATATTGAGTAAAAGTAAAGATAAGTTAACAGAAAATGACTCAAGTAAAAGTGAAAGTCACCCAGTATAATATTACTTGAGTAAAAGTCTAAAAGTATTTGGTTAAAAATATACTTATGTATCAAAAAAGTACAAGTTTAAATCATTTCAAATTCCTTATATTAAGCAAACCAGATGGCACGATTTTCTTGTTTTTGTTTTATTTACTGATAGCCAGGGGAACCCTCCAGCACTCAGATATAATTTACAGACGAATCATGTGTGTTTAGTGAGTCTGCCAGATCAGGTAGTAGGGATGGCCAGGGTTGTTCTCTTGATAGGTGTGTGAATTGGACCATTTCCTGTCCTGCTAAGCATTCAAAATTTAACAAGTACTTTTGGGTGTCAGGGAAAATGTATGGAGTAAAAAGTACATTATTTTCTTTAGGAGTGTGGTGAAGTAAAAGTTGTCAATAATAAAAAATAGTCAAGTACAGATACCAAAAAAAAAACTTAAGTAGTACTTAAAAGTATTTTTACTTAAGTACTTTACACAACTGGGCAAACACATAGGCATGCACGTGCACACACACACACACGTGAAGACAGACAGACACATCTGAGACCCTCCCTCACACCACTTTGAGTACAAATCTACACACAAAGCGTAAGAGGATGTGGTCATTACCAATATCTTTACAGAAACATCTATCCTCCCTCATATGGATCTCTATGTCACATGAATTGACGCTGGAGAGACGAAGCAGGTACGGGGAGTCAAACATTTAATAAATAACGGACATGGAACGAGACAGGAACAGCGTCAGCAAACAGAAAACAAAGACAAAAACAATCAATGCAAAAGTGGGGAACAGAGCTGGGGAACTGACAAGTATAGGGGAGGAAATAACAGGTGATGAGGAACTGACAAGTATAGGGGAGGTAATAACAGGTGATGAGTGAGTCCAGGTAAATCCAATATCACTGATGCGCGTGACGAGGGAAGGACGGTGTGCGTAATAGATGATGGGAGTGCGTGATGCAGGGCAGCCTGGTGACCTTAAGCGCTGGGGGGGGGGAAGAGCTGGAGCAGATGTGACAGTACCCCCCCCCCCCCCCCCCCCCCCCTCTAGGGGTTCCTGGGCGAACCTCAGCGAACCAGCTGAGACATGGGCGCTGCGCAAGCCGGTTGGGGCGTGGAAGCCCAATGGAACGGCAGGAGCGTGAGAGCCTGGCGAGCCGGCTGAGGCCTGGAAGCCCGACAATCCGGCTGAGGTATGATGCTTTTCGATCCCGCTGCAGAGAGGGAGCCCAAAGATCCGGTGGAGTGTGGCGTGGGATGGGAAGCCACCGAGCCAACCGAGGCAAGGAAACCTCTCGAGCCAGCCAAGGCGTGAAAGCCTGATGGAACCGGGGGTGCCCAAGCCAGCTCATCTGCGGCGGAATCCACCCGACCTCACCAACAAAACAAAAAATAAACAAAATAAACTCCTGGACCGGCTGGGCGAACAAGAACTAGCGATCAGGCAGAGGACCGATGTGGGATGGGCGCCAACTGGGGCAAGGAAACCTCTCGAGTCAGCTAGGACATGATAGCCCTGGTTCCATCAGTGGCAACCCAGAGCCGATGCCACCATACCAACCGGAACGCCAGTACTCCCTGATGCTTTGTGTGTTGGCTGATACATTCTGTCACATGAATTGACGCTGGAGAGACGAAGCAGGTACGGGGAGTCAAACATTTAATAAATAACGGACATGGAACGAGACAGGAACAGCGTCAGCAAACAAAAAACAAAGACAAAAACAATCAATGCAAAAGTGGGGAACAGAGCTGGGGAACTGACAAGTATAGGGGAGGAAATAACAGGTGATGAGGAACTGACAAGTATAGGGGAGGTAATAACAGGTGATGAGGAACTGACAAGTATAGGGGAGGTAATAACAGGTGATGAGGAACTGACAAGTATAGGGGAGGTAATAACAGGTGATGAGGAACTGACAAGTATAGGGGAGGAAATAACAGGTGATGAGTGAGTCCAGGTGAGTCCAATACTGCTGATGTGCGTGACGAGGGAAGGCAGGTGTGCGTAATGGATGATAGGAGTGTGTGAAGCAGGGCAGCCTGGCGCCGGGGGGGGGGGGAGCGGGAGCAGACGTGACACTCTAAGCCACCAGTTGTTTTGGAGAAAGGTGTTTTTTAGGAAGCAAAACAGTAGTAGTAGTGGCAGCTAATTTAAAACACCTCTCAACCAATTCATATATGCATGTATACAAATCCATAACCCGAGGCTAAATGCACAGTGGGGTTTAGGTAAAAAGGTTTAGTCCTGGACCAAAATGTAAATGAGTGTTTTTCTCTGTGTTGAGAATCTATGGTGGCCTGGCCGACTGTAAAACATTTCCCAAATTACCTCTCTCTCTCTCTCTCTCTCTCCCTCTCTCTCTTGCTTCCTCTCCCCCTCATTTTATCTTTCTCTCCCCTCCCTCTCTTCCCCTCTCTGCATCTCTCTGCTCCAGCCACATTGGTATGCAGTACAGTGAAACAGATACATTTCCCATTTAGCCCCCAGCACAATGTAAGTCAAAGCCTGCTGAATATGTTGAATATTTGCTGACCCACCCCCCACCTCCCCTCTTTCTTCTCTGTCTCCTTCTGGGGCCCTCACACATTCCCTCCCTCTAACTCTTGCTGTGACGGTCTCATTACCCCATCTCTCTCTCTCTCTCTCTCTCTCTCTCTCTCTCTCTCTCTCTCTCTCTCTCTCTTTCTCGGCAGAAACCCAGGCTGAATTCTTTATGCGTCAGAGGCAGTGATAATCTGTCATTTATAATCAGTCACACAGATGGCCAACTACATGACTGCTAACTCCCCAAGAGGGAGATGAGGGGGACATACATACACACAGTGGGGGATGTAGGTGGGAGACACACACATTAGGGCAGCGAGAGGGGTGTATGGTAGTGTGTTGGTGGGGGTCTTCTGTCCAACGGTTTTCTTCACACCTGTAGACAGAGCAAGTAGTGATGGAATGAATGACTCCACAGACGATCCTACAGAAATAATCAGCGGTCACTGAGGGCTAAATTCTATCTTGAGATACAAAACTCAGTACTTCAGTACATGTATGCAACGCAGATGCACTGATTTGTCTGCATACTGTTATGACTATGTTACAGTATGACTATTTAATAAATAACATCCCTTCACCAGGAGGTAGCTTAGAAAGGATTTGATATTGGTACAAATACAGCTGCATTGTTTATGCTACAGTGATATGACTATTACATCACTGATGACAGTCGTGTTACACACTTAATTACACAATCCAATTAAACCCCACACTGACTCACTGCAGTAAAGAACTATTCTTAGTTGTCTTTGAACGGGCTCACTATAGCTGTGTTGGGGTTTTACTTCCAGGCTCCTCCACACGGACCACCCTGAGAGACCTAACAGCTTCCCGACAACAACGAGACCCCAGACATCCGTAAGATGTCTGAAACATGGTCTGAAACACGCTCTGTGACGTGTTGGTAAGTCTTAAATCTGGTTAAAACATGGCTTTTCTAATGTCTTAACTACCGCCTGTAACATGTGCAGGATGTTATCTGTTTTACAGCTCGTAAAACAGACAGCGAGTGGCCCGGATTAGCGGTGTAGAAATAATGTAGGAAGGCCCACGCAGATGGGCATCCTTTTCATTTTCTGTGTTAAAGAAGACACGCATGGATAAGGAATAACAGGGGCCTTTATGGTTGGTACCTGTTGTTGCTAATGACAAGCCCAAGTGTTAGGTTTCAAAGAGGAGGAAGACAGCGGGAAGGACATGGCAGGGAGAAGAGAGGAGGAAGATATTAGAGATGTTAAAGTAACTGACAAATCCATTCGACTCCCGCTGAGCTGTCCACACGGCCCTTCTCATATTCCTCCTCTAATGCAGCCTGTCTATCTTTCTACTTTCTCTCTCTATCCCTCTCTCTTTTTCTATCTCTCTTTCTTCGCTAAATTTCACTCTTTATCCCTCTATTTCTTTTAATTTCTCTCTATCACGCTCTCACTTTTTCTATCTCTCTTACTCCTTCAGTATCTCTCTCTCTCTCTCTGACTCACTGTCTCTCTCTCTCTCAATTTCAATTCAATTTAACAGGTTTTATTGACATGGGAAACATATGTTTACGTTGCCAAAGTAAGTTAAATACAGTTGAATTCGGATGTTTACATATACTTAGGTTTGAGTCATTAAAACTCGTACCCAAGTTTAAACACCATGGGACAATGCAGCCGTCATACCGCTCAGGACATCTCACATTCTTAAAATAAAGTGGTGATCTTAACTGACCTAAAACAGGGGATTTTTACTGGGATTAAATGTCGGGAATTGTGAAAAGTGTATTAAGTGTATTTGGCTAAGGTGTATGCAAACTTCTGACTTCAACTGTAGATAATAAACAAAAGTGATTTAAATAATACAAAATGAATAGTAAACATTTCACTCAGAAAAATTACAAAATAATAAAGACTTTTCAAATGTCATATTATATGCAGTGTTATAACGATGTGCAAATACAAAAGGAAAAATATTTAAACGTACATTTTGGTTTTTATTTACAATGGTGTTTGTTCTTCACTGGTTGACCTTTTCTTGTGGCAACAGGTCACAAATCCTGCTGCTGTGATGGCACACTGGTATTTCACCCAATAGATATGGGAGTTTAGGTTCTCGAATTCTTTGTGGTTCTGTGTAATCTGAGGGAAATATGTGTCTCTAATATGGTCATACATTTGGCAGGAGGTTAGGAAGTGCAGCTCAGTTTCCACCTCATTTTGTCGGCAGTGTGCACATAGCCTGTCTTCTCTTGAGAGCCATGTCTGCCTACGGCGGCCTTTCTCAATAGCAAGGCTATGCTCACTGAATCTGTACATAGTCAAAGCTTTCCTTAATTTTGAGTCAGTCACAGTGGTCAGGTATTCTGCCACTGTGTACTCTCTGTTTAGGGCCAAATAAGTAATTATCTTTTCGTTTTCTCATGATTTGGTTTGGGCTAATTGTATTGCTCTCCTGGGGATCTGTGGGGTCTGTTTGTGTTTGTGAACAGAGTCCCAGTACCAGCTGGCTGAGGGCACTCTTCTCTAGGATAATCGCTTTCTGTGGAGGAATGTGTTGGCATCTCTTCCTTTTAGGTGGTTGTAGAATTGAACAGCTCTTATCTGGATGTTGATAACTAGCAGGTATAGTCCTGATTCTACTCTGCATGTATTGTTTTTGGTTTGGCGTTGCACACAACATATATTTTTGCAGAATTCCTACATGTAGAGTCTTAATTGGGGTGTTTGTCCCATTTTGTGAATTCTTGGCTGTTAAGTGGACCCAAGATCTCACAACCATAGAGGGCAATGTGTGCTAAACCGATTGAAGTATTTTGAGGCAGATTCTAAATGGGGATGTGGAGTTTTATGATCCTTTTGCTGGCATAGAAGGCCCTTCCTGCCTTGTCTCTCAGATAGTTCTTAGCCTTGTGGAAGTTACCTGTGGTGCTGATGTTTAGGCTGAGGTAGGTTTAATTCTTTGTGTGCTCTAGGGCAACGGTGTCTAGATAGAATTTGTGTTTGTTGTCCTGGCTACTTGACTTTTTTGGAACACTATTAATTTGATTTTACTGAGATTTGCTGTCAGAGCACAAGTCTGACATAATCTGTGCAAAAGATCTAGGTGCTGCTATAGACCATCCTTGGTTGGGGAGAGAAGCACCAGATCATCTAAAAACAGTAGGCATTTGATTTCCGAGTAGGGAGAGGCCAGCGGTCACCACCGTTCCCAGGATCTTGAAAACATTGAAAGACATCCCAGACCTGCGAGACACTCTCCCAGACCAGCGAGACACTCTCTCAGACCAGTGAGACACTATCCCAGACCAGTGAGACACTCTCCCAGACCAGTGAGACACTCTCCCAGACCAGCGAGACACTCTCCCAGACCAGTGAGACACTCTACCAGACCAGAGAGACACTTTCCCAGACCAGCAAGACACACTCCCAGACCAGTGAGACACTCTCCCAGACCAGCGAGACACTCTCCCAGACCAGTGAGACACTCTCCCAGACCAGTGAGACACTCTCTCAGACCAGAGAGACACTTTCCCAGACCAGCAAGACACACTCCCAGACCAGTGAGACACTCTCCCAGACCAGTGCGACACTCTCCCAGACCAGTGCGACACTCTTCCAGACCAGCAGACACTCTCCCAGACCAGCGAGACACTCTCCCAGACCAGTGAGACACTCTCCCAGACCAGTGAGACACTCTCCCAGACCAGAGAGACACTTTCCCAGACCAGCAAGACACACTCCCAGACCAGTGAGACACTCTCCCAGACCAGTGCGACACTCTCCCAGACCAGCAGACACTCTCCCAGACCAGTGAGACACTCTCCCAGACTAGCGAGACACTCTCCCAGACCAGTGAGACACTCTCCCAGACCTGAGGGACACTCTCCCAGACCAGCGAGACACTCTCCCAGACCAGCGAGACACTCTCCCAGACCAGTGAGACACTCTCCCAGACCTGAGAGACACTCTCCCAGACCAGTGAGACACTCTCCCAGACCTGAGAGACACTCTCCCAGACCCGAGAGACTCTCCCAGACCAGTGAGACACTCTCCCAGACCAGCGAGACACTCTCTCAGACCAGTGAGACACTCTCCCAGACCAGTGAGACACTCTCCGAGACCAGTGAGACACTCTCCGAGACCAGTGAGACACTCTCCCAGACCAGCGAGACACTCTCCCAGACCAGTGAGACACTCTCCCACACCAGTGAGACACTCTCTCAGACCAGAGAGACACTTTCCCAGACCAGCAAGACACACTCCCAGACCAGTGAGACACTCTCCCAGACCAGTGCGACACTCTCCCAGACCAGTGCGACACTCTCCCAGACCAGCAGACACTCTCCCAGACCAGCGAGACACTCTCCCAGACCAGTGAGACACTCTCCCAGACCAGTGAGACACTCTCCCAGACCAGAGAGACACTCTCCCAGACCAGCAAGACACACTCCCAGACCAGTGAGACACTCTCCCAGACCAGTGCGACACTCTCCCAGACCAGCGAGACACACTCCCAGACCAGTGAGACACTCTCCCAGACCAGTGCGACACTCTCCCAGACCAGCGAGACACTCTCCCAGACCAGTGAGACACTCTCCCAGACCAGCGAGACACTCTCCCAGACCAGTGAGACACTCTCCCAGACCTGAGAGACACTCTCCCAGACCAGCGAGACACTCTCCCAGACCAGTGAGACACTCTCCCAGACCCGAGAGACACTCTCCAAGACCTGCGAGACTTCCCCCCAAACCTGTACCCAGAAGACCTGCACCCAGAGGACCTATACCCAGACCACAGCACCACCAGCCATCCCTCCACCCCCAGCCAAACCAGTTGACACCCCCCCCCCCCCCCCTAACCAACCCTGGCCAAACCATGTGCAGCCCTCTCCCAGATCACGCCTATTCCCCTCCTGCCTCCCCCATGGCCCCTACCCTTGCAGCAAGGACCTCAACATTACAGCCAGGCCATGAGCAGGCAAACAGGCCCAACCCCCACTCCTACATCAAACCAAGCCCCTTCTTGAGAGGCATTCACCAGATGCTCAGCATGCTCAGCATGCTCTGCTCAAACCTAATATTCCGAAGCATGCTAGCAGATTCTCATAGACTTCCAGTCACTGTGCTAACACTGGTTAGCACATAAAAATGGTATCCACAAGTTCATCTGCCAAAATCTAGAAGTATCACTTTAATGATGACACCTTCTCCATCCTAGAGGGGGAGAGCAAACATTTCCAGGCCCAGGGACATGCACTAGTCTGTGATGACCTAAATGCCAGAACTGGACAATAACCCGACACCCTCAGCACAGAGGGAGACAAACACATACCTGGAGGTGACAGAATCCCCTCCCCAATAGGTCCCCCTAGACACAACTACGACAAAACAATCAACAAAAAAAACGGTCACAACTCCTGCAACTCTGTCAGATGCTGGGTATGTTCATAGTCAATGGAACCTATCTCTTGGCAGCAGTACTGTAGACTTCTTTATCACCGACCTCAACCAAGAGTCTCAGACCACAGCAAAATCACAATCTACTTGAACAGAGCAAAACTCAACCATGAGGCTTCGAATCCAAACAAACTGCATGCTTTTTAGAAATGCTATAGATGGAACAAAGGTTTTGAAGAAACCTACCACGAAACAATTGGCCAACAACAAATAAAATCCCTCCTAGAAAACTTCCCGGACAAAATGCTTCCCTGCAATAGTGAAGGTGTAAACTTAGCATTGGAAGCCTGAACAGTATATTGACCTATTGACCTAATGCTAATTCCAGCCCGAAAACCTAAGACAACTAACAAGAAAGATAAAATGTTTGATGAAGAAAGCAAAAACCCAAGATAGAAATTGAGAAACCTATCCAACAAAAAACACAGATCCAGAAAACCTTAGCTCAGGGTACTAGGTGAGGGCACTAGAACAGCACTAACTAGAACATTCTACAGGCACCTCTGCCTTGTAGAGGCATACTTGGTCGTAGAGGCTGTCCAAATCCGGGAAATGCTTGCATTCACCCTCTGTATAGTGGCATGGTAGCAGGGTGGAGATGACCACTTGTGTGTTAGGGAAAGTGGAAGTAGCTTCTTCAATCACTCCCTTGAGTGCTGTGGCCACCCTCTCTCCCTCTCTCTCTCTCTCTCCTTCTCCTTCTCTCTCTCTGTTGCTTTCTCTCCCTCCATATCATTCTCTCTCTCTTTCTCCCTGTCTCTCCCACTCTCTCTGATGAAAGTTACTGTGACTTTGACAGCCAGAGGCTTGGTGACCATCCTAATTTAATTTATTTGATTTTATTAGCGTAATAAGCTTGAACAAGCACTGAACTCTGTGGTGTTTGTGTGTTCATCAGGAAGGAAATGTGTTTGTCCACATCATATCTGCTGTGTGTTAATGTGCGTGTTAATGTTTGTGTGTGTGTGTGTGTGTGTGTGTGTGTGTGTGTGTGTGTGTGTGTGTGTGTGTGTGTGTGTGTGTGTGTGTGTGTGTGTGTGTGTGTGTGTGTGTGTGTATCCCTCCTCTCAGCACAACAGTCTCTCCCCACGATATGACAGAGATCTGTTTTATCAAAAGCTCATCTGGCTCGATACTAAACCCAGTGCAGTGTAAACACACACACACCCAGCCACTGTGCTTTGAACTGAAGCAGACAGTCATTTCATGATTGTCTGGTTCTATCTTTTTGGCTCCTCTCACGTATCTCCTCTGTTTTTCTAAACTGTTCCCTCTCTCTATCTCGGATGCTTTCCCGATTGTTCTGTCACTTTTAACACACACACACACACACACACACACACACACACACACACACACACTGATTTATTCTCACACCCTCTTGATAATGAGTGTGAATCTGATCAATGTTTAAACATGGAACTCACCCCGTCGTCCACTAGAAGTTCTACCTCATGCAGGAGTAATAAGTTCTTTCTATCAAACGTTCTACCGTCCACCTTTCTTCAATGGTTTGATCCCAAGTCTTTCCACTGTGGAACACTGGGTAATATTACTAGTGATAATATTGTGATTACACTTCATGCTTCGGTCCGTTGCTTTCATGTTCACTTAAAAATCAAAATGAAGGCAGCTAAATGACCTTTTAACCACATAATAATGACCTGTCTTCGCAATTAAAACAACCCACTGGGCACACACTGGTTGATTCAACGTCGATTCCACTTCATTTCAATTAGATTATGCTGAGCCAACGTGGAATAGACGTTGAGTTGACGTCTGTGCCCAGAGGGAAGTAGCACTAAGTGACATTTGGTACAATGCAGTTACTAATTGAACAGTTTAAATGAAATACTCCTTTGGCCCCTTCAACATGCAGTAAGTAGTAATACAAACATGAAGTATAGCGATATTTCCACTTTTAGAAAAGGAAAAGTAAATCAAAAATAGACAGTGAAACGGTAGAAGAACAGTAAGGTGCTTTACAGATCACTAAAGCACATGGATTGACTGAAGCCCTGACCTATAAATCCCTAGCACAGTCCTTTATGTGACACCTGCCGTATAGATCAGGCCCCAGGCACCGACTGGACACAATGGGGGAACTGCAACGGGTTTTCTCCTTCCCCTCGCTCCCTTTTTCCCCTCCTTTTCACTCCTTTGCTTCTCTTTCTTCTTCTCTTTCTTCTTCTCTTTCTTCGGCGCTCTCCAGGCTGCTGACTTTGTAAGGACTAGACTCTCAAGGGCACACTAACGGAGGGAGGGAGGGAGGGAGGGAGGGAGAGAGGGAGAGAGGGAGAGAGGGAGAGAGGGAGAGAGGCAGATGGGAGGACAAAGAATTATAAAGACAGGAGGAAAAGGGTCATACAGATATAGAGAGAAAGAGGAGGGAGAGAAGAAGAGGGACATTGCAGAGATTGAAGGGATGAGAGAGGTGAAGGGAGGAGCGGGAGAGTATTCTCTTTCTGTTATAGCATATTGAGTTCCCATCCAAGTGTGAAATTACCAGATAGAAATCAGTGCCCCTGACATACATCAAAATATGTTTTAAGATGATCCCATCCCCCTCCTACTCATATGTACACACCCCCCCCCCCCCCCCCCCCCACACACACACACACACGTCTACCACACTACCACACCTACACCCACTCTCACACGCTATACCCCCTCCACACTCACATACACACTCCCACCGGCATCGTCCGCCTAAACTCATCTACAGCCTCACGGGGGGGGGGGGGGGGGTGTAACTTTGTATTCTTTCCCTGTGTTCTCCTTCAGACTGCAGTAACCTTTGTTGTCCAATTTGTCAGTTGAGATATAAAAAAGACCTGTCTCAATCTAATAAGCAGCTTGGCTGGGTGCTGATTGAGAATTACGTTTTCTCCCCGGGTGAAAAATAACCCCCTATTAAATATTAATCGTTTCTCCACTTGGACTTCGTGAAGCAGCCTTCAGTCTTCTGAACTGGAGCCGAGACTGAGGCGTGCTGTGATTTATGAGTCGCCCCAGCGGCAGAAGAATAGAGAAACGTATATTATTTCTCTAGGTCAAGGATGGGGAGAGTCCACACAAGGCCTCTACACATACAGACACACACAAATTTAAAGGGGTTCTCTTGCCTAGGAAGGACACAGAGATGAGATTTCTATACTTCCACACACGCGTGCATGGAGACACACACCCTCTCAGCTCATAACATGTAACACACACACCATAAACTCATACAAATATTATTAGACACGCACAGATCATTGTCTGGACTGAACTGATTTTAAACAGATCACTCAGCCAGACTAACCTTCACATGGCCCAGTGTCAATATAAAACCATCAGAATTGCCATCTCTACACCGTAAGAGAGGTGACCAAACTCTTAAAAATAACAGTTTAACAGAACTGACCAAACTCTTAACCATAACAGAGTAACAGAACTGACCAAACTCTTAACCATAACAGAGTAACAGATCTGACCAAACTCTTAACCATAACAGAGTAACAGATCTGACCAAACTCTTAACCATAACAGAGTAACAGATCTGACCAAACTCTTAACCATAACAGAGTAACAGAACTGACCAAACTCTTAACCATAACAGAGTAACAGATCTGACCAAACTCTTAACCATAACAGAGTAACAGATCTGACCAAAAGTTAATCACCATAACAGAGTAACAGAACTGACCAAAAGTTAATCACCATAACAGAGTAACAGAACTGACCAAAAGTTAATCACCATAACAGAGTAACAAAGTGACAAAACTCTTCACCATAACAGGAAGAAAGCAATAGAATAACCTGTGCTCGCTCGAATTGGGCAAATAATGTTTCTGTCTTTCTGCCTGCTGGTCCTCATTAGAACCCTGACCCTACATTATAAACACAGCAAGGTATCAACAACCATTGACACTATAGCAAACAGTCCAATAATCTACTCCAAGAACAATTTATCTAAACCAGCAGACTTAGAAAGGAGCCTCTGATGATAGATGGTAAACAACAGAGAGGAAAAGCAAGGCCCATGTCTCTCTGTTACTCTTTACTCAGTCAGACCCTCCTCAGCTCCTTTCTCCTCCCCTCCTCCTCTCTTCCTCTCCTTCTCTTCTCTCCTTCCCTGGCTCTCCCTCTCTGTGTGGCTATAGACCAGGGATGAAAAGAGGAAGAGAGTTGTGGTGAGGAAAGAGAGGAGAGCAGAGGAGAGCAGAGGAGGGAGAGAGGAGAGCAAAGGAGGGAGAGAGGAGAGCAGAGGGAGAGAGGAGAGCAGAGGAAGGAGAGAGGAGAGCAGAGGAGGGGATGATCAGAGGAGCAGAGGAGGGAGAGAGGAGCGCAGAGGAGGGAGAGAGGAGAGCAGAGGAGGGAGAGAGGAGAACAGATGAGGGGAGGAGCAGAGGAGGGGAGGAGGAGGGAGAGAGGAGAGCAGAGGAGGGGAGGAGCAGAGGAGGGGAGGAGGAGGGAGAGAGGACAGCAGAGGAGGGGAGGAGCAGAGGAGGGGAGGAGGAGGGAGAGAGGAGAGCAGAGGAGGGGAGGAGCAGAGGAGGGGAGGAGGAGGGAGAGAGGAGAGCAGAGGAGGAGAGGAGCAGAGGGGAGGAGCAGAGGAGGGAAGGAGGAGGGAAGCTTTACTTTTACCGTCATAACGTAACTGACACCATTGACAGGAATTCTGTCACCACCTCTCCTCCCCTCCTCTGCTCATCCCCTCCTCCCCTCCGCTGCTCATCCCCTCCTCCCCTCCTCTGCTCATCCCCTCCTCCCCTCCTCTGCTCATCCCCTCCTCCCCTCCTCTGCTCCTCCCCTCCCCTCCGCTGCTCATCCCTTCCTCCCCTCCTCTGCTCATCCCCTCCTCCGCTCCTCCACCTCCTCTGCTCCTCCCCTCCTCCTCCCCTCTTCTGCTCCTCCCCTCCTCCCCTCCTCCTCCTCCCCTCCCCTCCTCCTCCTCCCCTCCTCTGCTCCTCCCCTCCTCTGCTCCTCCCCTCTTCTGCTCCTCCCCTCCTCCTCCCCTCTTCTGCTCCTCCCCTCCTCCTCCCCTCTTGGCAGCACCAAGCAGCCCCAGAGTGGTCTCTCTGTGTGTGTGTGTGTGTGTGTGTGTGTGTGTGTGTGTGTGTGTGTGTGTGTGTATGTGCGTGTGTGTGTGTGTGTGTGTGTGTGTGTGTGTGTGTGTGTGTGTGTGTGTGTCTGTGTGTGTGTGTGTGTGTGTGTGTGTGTGTGGTGGGGTGAATGGAGAGAGCGTATACATTGCATTGTTGATTAATGTATAGCCTTTATGAAAATTGTCAGCCATTTTAAATGAATTGAATTGATGTAGCAGCAGTAATTCCATACATAGGATGCTGTCTGGAAGATAGGACTGGATCACAATTCAGACAATTATATCAACGCTGCTCTGTGTTGTCAAGTCTTAATTCATTTCCAATCTGAGCCTCTCCCTTTCTATCTACTGTAAACACACACACACTCCCTTCACACAAACACACACACTCCCTTCACACACACAGCCCACACACATTGCCTCACCACTGAGGTTTCCATCTTTGCCCGTTGGGGAAACCAAATTAAATCTCCCCATCAATCACCATTGATGACTTAATAACGTGTGCTGTGTGTTTCTTGCTGTGGTGTCTGGCCCTCTTGTTCCATGTCAACCCCACTTTGTGTTTATAGCAGTAAAGCAGAGCACCGTTCTCATCCTCCCAGCCTCCCGCAGTGTCTTGTCTATACAATGATGGAGAGAGCTGCTTTTGGCTGGGGTGACAACCCTTCCCAAGGTCGCCTGGGAGAGCCATCCATCATTCCCTCTATCCCTCCATCCCTCTCCCTATCATCCCCTCTCTATCATCCCTCTAACCCTCTCTCTATCATTCCTCTCTCTATCATTCCTCTCTCTATCATCCCTCTATCCCTCCATCCCTCTCCCTATCATTCCTCTCTCTATCATCCCTCTATCCCTCTCTCTACCATCCCTCTCTCTATCATTCCTCTCTCTATCATCCCTCTAACCCTCTCTCTACCAGCCCTCTCTCTATCATTCCCCTCTCTATCATCCCTCTATCCCTCCATCCCTCTCTCTATCATCCCTCTATCTCTCCACCCCTCTCTCTATCATCCCTCTATCCCTCAACCCTCTCTCTCTATCATCCCTCTATCCCTCCAACCCTATCTTTATCATCCCTCTCTCTATCATCCCTCTATCCCTCCAACCCTCTCTCTCTCTATCATCCCTCTATCCCTCCATCCCTCTCTCTATCACCCCTCTATCCCTCCATCCCTCTCTCTATAATCCCTCTATCCCTCATCCCTCTTTCTATCATCCCTCTATCCCTCCATCCCTCTCTCTATAATCCCTCTATCCCCATCCCTCTCCCTATCATCCCTCTCTCTATCATCCCTCTAACCCTCTCTCTATCATTCCTCTCTCTATCATTCCTCTCTCTATCATCCCTCTATCCCTCCATCCCTCTCCCTATCATTCCTCTCTCTATCATCCCTCTATCCCTCTCTCTACCATCCCTCTCTCTATCATTCCTCTCTCTATCATCCCTCTCTCTACCAGCCCTCTCTCTATCATTCCTCTCTCTATCATCCCTCTATCCCTCCATCCCTCTCTCTATCATCCCTCTATCTCTCCACCCCTCTCTCTATCATCCCTCTATCCCTCAACCCTCTCTCTCTATCATCCCTCTATCCCTCCAACCCTATCTTTATCATCCCTCTCTCTATCATCCCTCTATCCCTCCAACCCTCTCTCTCTCTATCATCCCTCTATCCCTCCATCCCTCTCTCTATCATCCCTCTATCCCTCCATCCCTCTCTCTATAATCCCTCTATCCCTCATCCCTCTTTCTATCATCCCTCTATCCCTCCATCCCTCTCTCTATCATCCCTCTATCCCTCCATCCCTCTTTCTATCATCCCTCTATCCCTCCATCCCTCTTTCTATCATCCCTCTATCCCTCCATCCCACTCTCTATCATCCCTCGCTCTATCATCCCTCTCTTTATCTGTTTATTAATTGGATGGGCTGGTGGTGAACGCTTGGTGAGGCCGGTGGACAGGGTCTAAGTAAAGCTCTCAGTCGAGCAACACTCCTCCCCGGCCTGGCCAGTCCCTTTTAGCGTGGCCGACACGCTTCCCCATCAAGGTGATTGATTTTCTCCATGCGCCGCAGCGCTAACTCCTAGCACTGACTGGACCCAACCGGCCCCTGAATCATTTAGAGGAGCAGGAAAAGAGCCAACACCCCTCTATGGGAGGTTAGCTCTGGGGGTGTTGTGAGGAGATTGTGTGGTCGTCGGTTGTTGTTACCGAAACGTGATTACTTTGCGATAGCGTGGCGGAAGCAAGGGCCAGCTCCCCCCCCCCCCACCCCCCCTCGGTGGAAAAAAAAGACAAACAAGATAGAATGGATATTACTGTTAACCACAGTGGGATAGAAATGAAATTGTGGCATTCCGATGTGTTTATTGTCATTGTGACACCGTGGGGTTGGCCTCATATTGTCCCCAGAATGAAGAGACAATAGACTCCATTGCTGGGGAGACATTCTGAACTGCAGTGAATTATATAATGAACACCAACTGAAACTCCAGTAGCAGCCGTTACCTTGGGAACTAGGAGAGTCACAGAGCTTGTCCCCAAGCATTTGATTCCATATCGAATCAGGAACTTCTGCATTTGTCTGAAATTGGATGGCAGTACAGCGATGTCATTCTTCAACTGTATTATTGACAGTATGTTTGTTTACTCCATGTGTAACTCTGTGTTGTTGTTTGTGTCGAACTGCTTTGCTTTATCTTGGCCAGGTCGCAGTTGTAAATGAGAACTTGTTCTCAACTTGCCTACCTGGCTAAATAAAGGTGAAATAAAATTGAAATAAATAACATTCAATACACCCCACAAACTGTTAACGAAGAACCCGTTTTTTGCCAGTGTCCTCAAAAACTAGCATTTTTATAAACCCAAAACCGCCAACAAACACACCAACAACAACAGTGAGGACAAAGCAAACGCACAAAGAAACTGTGAAAATGTACGGTGCTGAGAATCAGGCCCTGCTCTCATTCACTGTGATTGATACTATTCCAGTGTAACCATGGCTGCCATCAGCGCATAGTGGAGCGGGATTGCCTCGTCTGTTCCCCTGTGTTCAGAGAGCTAATGCTCCAGAAATGGAAAATTATAATGCCTTCAGATTTATTGAATAAGAAATAAGAGAGAAACCGCCAAGTCGCGAGGCGAGGAACTGTACCTGAGATGGGTTCTAAAGGAGAAAGAGGGAAACCGCCAAGTCGCGAGGCGAGGAACTGTACCTGAGATGGGTTCTAAAGGAGAAGGAGGGAAACCGCCAAGTCGCGAGGCGAGGAACTGTACCTGAGATGGGTTCTAAAGGAGAAGGAGGGAAACCGCCAAGTCGCGAGGTGAGGAACTGTACCTGAGATGGGTTCTAAAGGAGAAGGAGAGAAACCGCCAAGTCGCGAGGCGAGGAACTGTACCTGAGATGGGTTCTAAAGGAGAAAGAGGGAAACCACCACGTCACGAAGCGAGGAACTGTACCTGAGATGGGTTCTAAAGGAGAAGGAGGGAAACCGCCAAGTCGCGAGGCGAGGAACTGTACCTGAGATGGGTTCTAAAGGAGAAAGAGGGAAACCACCAAGTCGCGAGGTGAGGAACTGTACCTGAGATGGGTTCTAAAGGAGAAGGAGAGAAACCGCCAAGTCGCGAGGCGAGGAACTGTACCTGAGATGGGTTCTAAAGGAGAAGGAGGGAAACCGCCAAGTCGCGAGGTGAGGAACTGTACCTGAGATGGGTTCTAAAGGAGAAGGAGAGAAACCGCCAAGTCGCGAGGCGAGGAACTGTACCTGAGATGGGTTCTAAAGGAGAAGGAGGGAAACCGCCAAGTCGCGAGGCGAGGAACTGTACCTGAGATGGGTTCTAAAGGAGAAAGAGGGAAACCACCACGTCACGAAGCGAGGAACTGTACCTGAGATGGGTTCTAAAGGAGAAGGAGGGAAACCGCCAAGTCGCGAGGCGAGGAACTGTACCTGAGATGGGTTCTAAAGGAGAAAGAGGGAAACCACCAAGTCGCGAGGTGAGGAACTGTACCTGAGATGGGTTCTAAAGGAGAAAGAGGGAAACCGCCAAGTCGCGAGGCGAGGAACTGTA
Source organism: Oncorhynchus mykiss (assembly GCF_013265735.2). Classification (NCBI taxonomy): domain Eukaryota; kingdom Metazoa; phylum Chordata; class Actinopteri; order Salmoniformes; family Salmonidae; genus Oncorhynchus; species Oncorhynchus mykiss. The sequence goes on from NC_048588.1 coordinate 29,232,558, forward strand.
CCTGAGATGGGTTCTAAAGGAGAAGGAGAGAAACTGCCAAGTCGCGAGGCGAGGAACTGTACCTGAGATGGATTCTAAAGGAGAAGGAGAGAAACCACCAAGTCGCGAGGCGAGGAACTGTACCTGAGATGGGTTCTAAAGGAGAAGGAGGGAAACCGCCAAGTCGCGAGGCGAGGAACTGTACCTGAGATGGGTTCTAAAGGAGAAAGAGGGAAACAAGATGGAGTGGGCCTGGATGAAGAAAGTTTATTTTAAATACTTGTTTCTCAACAGCTAACCAACAACGGCTCACTATTAGAGAATGACATGCTTTCTTCCAGGCCCAATTACCCCTAAAACATTTCATTTGACACCCAGAAGGTCAGGACAGGGACAGAACAGATAAGAGCACTATGCTGTTGTCTCAGAATGTAGTTTGCTTGTATCAGAGTCCATACTGTAGTCTTACCCAGGTAGAAGCTTCTACTGCATTCTCTGGTCCCCTGCAGTTGAACTTGTCAGAATGATCTACTGCCACGTATGGTTGTTTGTTGTATTGACAGTGTTACCCCCAGGGTGCTGGTGGTGACTGCAGGACATGGTGACTGTAGTGTAATTTAGCCTGGACAGATAGCCGGTATACTTATGCCTGTGTTAGATATTGACACCATGTGTTTTGTTAGATGTATTTTTTTGTGGTTTCGCCCCAGGTCAAAGCCCCTGGATGTTGTTTGACACATCAAATGAATTCCCATCTATGTAACACTCATGCATTTCACCTCTGTCTCTTCATCTCTAATACCCTTTGTTTCCTCTTTTTCATGCTCCAAGCACCACTCCTCTCTCCCCTTACACTCTTCTCCTCTCTTCCGCTCATGCATTTCACTCTCTCCCTCTCTCTCTCCTCTTCAGGCTATTCTCTCTCTCCTTTCTGGGCAAGATCTTTTTGGCTCCTCTCTCATATCTATCTCTCTAAACTGTCCCTTGTTTCTATCTTTCAGTCTTTCCATTCTCTCCCTCTCCCTCTCCCTCTCCCTCTTCCTCTTCCTCTCCCTCTCCCTCTCTCTCAGTTTTCCAATTCGGTGAATCCCTCACTCAACCTGGCAGTCTCTCCTGTCTCGTCTCACTGTCCTCCCTCTCGCTCTCTCCATCCCTTCCTCCCTCTTTTCTCTTCCCAGCTCAAATCGTCATCCCCGACAGCCATTCTATCACACGCTCTGGCCATCTGCTGCCTGTTCCCCCAGCCAGATACTACCAGGCCCCAGTCAGCAACACTTTCTCTGGATTGAGGTGTACTAGCTGCTGGCCCACTGGTGTAGCAGGCCAGGCACGCATCGTAGCCTGTTCATGACTGGCTCGTCCACTTGACTTCCAAACACTATATCTATATTTATCTCTCTCTGTCTGTCGCTCTCTCTCTCTCTCTCTCTCTCTCTCTCTCTCTCTCTCTCTCTCTCTCTCTCTCTCTCTCTCTCTCTCTCTCCCTCTCTCTCTCCCTCTCTCTCTCTCTCTCTCTCTCTCTCTCTCTCTCTCTCTCTCTCTCTCTCTCTCTCTCTCTCTCTCTGCCTCTCTCTCTCTCTCTCTCTCTCTCTCTCTCTCTCCCTCTCCCTCTCCCTCTCTCTCTCTCTCTCTCTCTCTCTATCTCTCTCTCTCTCTCTCTCTCTCTCTCTCTCTCTCTGTCTCTATCTTTGTCTATCCGTCTCAGTTCAGTTCAATTACAGTGCCTTGCGAAAGTATTCGGCCCCCTTGAACTTTGCGACCTTTTGCCACATTTCAGGCTTCAAACATAAAGATATAAAACTGTATTTTTTTTGTGAAGAATCAACAACAAGTGGGACACAATTATGAAGTGGAACGACATTTATTGGATATTTCAAACTTTTTTAACAAATCAAAAACTGAAAAATTGGGCGTGCAAAATTATTCAGCCCCTTTACTTTCAGTGCAGCAAACTCTCTCCAGAAGTTCAGTGAGGATCTCTGAATGATCCAATGTTGACCTAAATGACTAATGATGATAAATACAATCCACCTGTGTGTAATCAAGTCTCCGTATAAATGCACCTGCACTGTGATAGTCTCAGAGGTCTGTTAAAAGCGCAGAGAGCATCATGAAGAACAAGGAACACACCAGGCAGGTCCGATATACTGTTGTGAAGAAGTTTTGGATACAAAAAGATTTCCCAAGCTTTAAACATCCCAAGGAGCACTGTGCAAGCGATAATATTGAAATGGAAGGAGTATCAGACCACTGCAAATCTACCAAGACCTGGCCGTCCCTCTTAACTTTCAGCTCATACAAGGAGAAGACTGATCAGAGATGCAGCCAAGAGGCCCATGATCACTCTGGATGAACTGCAGAGATCTACAGCTGAGGTGGGAGACTCTGTCTATAGGACAACAATCAGTCGTATATTGCACAAATCTGGCCTTTATGGAAGAGTGGCAAGAAGAAAGCCATTTCTTAAAGATATCCATAAAAAGTGTTGTTTAAAGTTTGCCACAAGCCACCTGGGAGACACACCAAACATGTGGAAGAAGGTGCTCTGGTAAGATGAAACCAAAATTGAACTTTTTGGCAACAATGCAAGACGTTATGTTTGGCGTAAAAGCAACACAGCTGAACACACCATCCCCACTGTCAAACATGGTGGTGGCAGCATCATGGTTTGGGCCTGCTTTTCTTCAGCAGGGACAGGGAAGATGGTTAAAATTGATGGGAAGATGGATGGAGCCAAATACAGGACCATTCTGGAAGAAAACCTGATGGAGTCTGCAAAAGACCTGAGACTGGGACGGAGATTTGTCTTCCAACAAGACAATGATCCAAAACATAAAGCAAAATCTACAATGGAATGGTTAAAAAATAAACATATCCAGGTGTTAGAATGGCCAAGTCAAAGTCCAGACCTGAATCCAATCGAGAATCTGTGGAAAGAACTGAAAACTGCTGTTCACAAATGCTCTCCATCCAACCTCACTGAGCTCGAGCTGTTTTGCAAGGAGGAATGGGAAAAATGTTCAGTCTCTCGATGTGCAAAACTGATAGAGACAAAACCCAAGCATCATACAGCTGTAATCGCAGCAAAAGGTGGCGCTACAAAGTATTAACTAAAGGGGGCTGAATAATTTTGCACGCCCAATTTTTCAGTTTTTGATTTGTTAAAAAAGTTTGAAATATCCAATAAATGTTTTTCCACTTCATGATTGTGTCCCACTTGTTGTTGATTCTTCACAAAAAAAATACAGTTTTATATCTTTATGTTTGAAGCCTGAAATGTGGCAAAAGGTCGCAAAGTTCAAGGGGGCCGAATACTTTCGCAAGGCACTGTATATGTCCATTGCCAAAATGAATGACGACTATAACGATGACCATGAATATGAAGAATTACTACAATAAAACAATACAGTATCCTGTTGTTTTATGTTCTTACTGCTAGAGGCTTTCACCCTCCCCTTCCTCCCTCCTCTCCCCTGCTCTTTCCTACTTCTCCGTCTTTCTCCATACTTTAGCACTCTCTCTCTATCGCTCTCTGTCTCTCTCTCTCTCTCTATCACTCACTCTCTCTCTCTGTCTCTCTCTATCACTCACTCTCTCACTCTCTCTCTCTCTGTCTCTCTCTCTGTCTCTCTCCACATCACTCACTCTCTCTCTCTGTCTCTCTCTCTCTCTCTCTATCACTCACTCTCTCTCTCTGTCTCTCTCTCTCTCTCTATCACTCACTCGCTCTCTCTGTCTCTCTCTCTCTCTCCACATCACACACTCACTTCGAGGACTGATATTGAGTAAAGTTCTAGAGGTCTAAAGCTTAGCGTTCCTCACTGCAAAAACAGCTGAAAAAAAGACTTCAGAGGAAAACCCAGGGAAAAAGCCTAGGATTTCATTTCTCCATGCCTCTCTCTCTATCGCTCTCCTACAAACATTCTTCCCTTCCTCTCTTCCTCTCTCCCTCTGCCTCTATGTCTCTCTCCACCCAGAACGCTATACCACATATCATTTTCTAGTGCTCAAAGACATTAGCTCAAAGGTAGTAAAAAACACCAGAGAAAAAATAGAAGCTACTTTTAGAACTCTCAGATCATTGTGCGAGGTTCTCCCCTCCCACACAACACAGCAAAAACAACCAGCAGATGCCTGCGTCTAAGTGCATGCAAATTGACACATTAAGAGCATCAATTTATTTATTCATGAGTGTGGTTTTGGTAGCTGGTGATTGAATGATTGAGTATTGAGACTTGCGTCATTGGATTAATTTCTACTCCTTATCCTCATTCCTGTTATCCTATGGAGTTCACTCTATCCCTCTTTCTTTTTTTCTCTCAATTTCTCAATTTCTTCCTGTCTATTAATGTACCTCTCTTTCTCTCTCTTTCTCCGACAACCTCCATATCTGTGTTTCTCATTCGCTCTGTGCCAATGTCTTGTTCTTCACCCTCTCTCTTTCTATTGCTCTGTTTCATATTTCCCCTTTCTTTCTCTCTATCACACACACTCACTATGAGCTCATTGCGGTTATAAAATATTGACGACAGAAAGTCTGCGGTATTGATTGTGTTATGTACCATCTGTGGAAGCAGTCAGACACTGCATCCTGTGAGTCGTGCTGCAGCCCTAGTCACAGAAAGAGGACAGAGGACACAGTTGTATATGAGTCCATAACATCCCCATAACTCTGTTCCCCTACAGAGAGTTAAGGTGGCAGCTGAGGCCACTACCGCCACATATACAGGTATGTTCCCCTACAGAGAGTTAAGGTGGCAGCTGAGGCCACTACCGTCACATATACAGGTATGTTCCCCTACAGAGAGTTAAGGTGGCAGCTGAGGCCACTACCGCCACATATACAGGTATGTTCCCCTACAGAGAGTTAAGGTGGCAGCTGAGGCCACTACCGTCACATATACAGGTATGTTCCCCTACAGAGAGTTAAGGTGGCAGCTGAGGCCACTACCGCCACATATACAGGTATGTTCCCCTACAGAGAGTTAAGGTGGCAGCTGAGGCCACTACCGCCACATATACAGGTATGTTCCCCTACAGAGAGTTAAGGTGGCAGCTGAGGCCACTACCGTCACATATACAGGTATGTTCCCCTACAGAGAGTTAAGGTGGCAGCTGAGGCCACTACCGCCACATATACAGGTATGTTCCCCTACAGAGAGTTAAGGTGGCAGCTGAGGCCACTACCGCCACATATACAGGTATGTTCCACTGAAGAGAGTTAGGGTTTGATTGCTGTGAAGGTAAACAGAACATTCTGGAAACCCAACTGAGGTATGTGTGTACGTAGTGTGCGCTTTTGGATATTCAGAGCGTGCCTGTGTGTGTGTGTGTGTGTGTGTGTGTGTGTGTGTGTGTGTGTGTGTGTGTGTGTGTGTGTGTGTGTGTGTGTGTGTGTGTGTGTGTGTGTGTGTGCGTGTGTGTGTGTGTGTGTGTGTGTGTGTGTGTGTGTGTGTGTGTGTGTGTGTGTGTGTGTGTGTGTGTGTGTTTAACCCAACGTATAGGGTTAACTCCCCAGAGGGACAGAGGGCATATGAGAAGGCTCCAAGGGGTTGTACTGTAACTCTCTCTGACCTCACCATGAGTTTACATGTTTGTGCAATGCTCCCAAATCACGTTTTCAGCCTCATTTCCAACAGACTCTGAGGATCTCTGGCTCCACAGCCCAGGCTGCCCGCAAGGTCCCTAAGTCAAGGCCTGAACTCCTAGCATGACAAAGTAGTCTAGGCGTGCCTCTGATTTAAGAGTATGCAAGGACAGTGTGTGTGTGTGTGTGTGTGTGTGTGTGTGTGTGGGTGTGTGTGTGTGCGTGTGTGTGTACGCGTGCGCGCAACTGTGTGTGTGCGCGCGACTGTAAGCGTCCATGCTCGTGTGTTTGTGATGGTTGTGTGTACGTGTGGTGGGTTTCTTATATATGTGTAGATGCACGTGTCTATGTGCACGTGTGTATGCGCACACTTGTGTGTGTGTGTGTGTGTGTGTGTGTGTGTGTGTGTGTGTGTGTGTGTGTGTGTGTGTGTGTGTGTGTGTGTGTGTGTGTGTGCGTGCGTGCGTGCGTGTGTGTGTGTGTGTGTGTGTGTGTGTGTGTGTGTGTGTGTGTGTGTGTGTGTGTGTGTGTGTGTGTGTACGTGTGGTGGGTTTCTTATATATGTGTAGATGCACGTGTCTATGTGCACGTGTGTATGCGCACACTTGTGTGTGTGTGTGTGTGTGTGTGTGTGTGTGTGTGTGTGTGTGTGTGTGTGTGTGTGTGTGTGTGTGTGTGTGTGTGTGTGTGTGTGTGTGTGTGTGTGTGTGTGTGTGTGTGTTGTGATCATGATAGACGTGTTCTAGTGCTGACTCCAATCTGTTAAACAGACCATAGACTGCAAACAGACATGGTCAAATGTAAATGGGTCTTCAGGACAGGCTGGATGGAGATAAAGGGATGAAATGTCTCTTTAGACACAGTCAGATGTGATAGAAAAACAGATTAGTCTACATTATGACAAAGAGCCAATGTACACGATGACATCTCACTTACGACGTCTTACACTCAATTGTATCTTCCCCTTTCTCTCTCTCTGTCTGCCATATCCCTCTCTTCCTCTCCAACCTCTCCTTCTGTATCTCCCCCTTTCTCTCTCTCTGTCTGCCATATCCCTCTCTTCCTCTCCAACCTCTCCTTCTGTATCTCCCCCTTTCTCTCTTTCTGTCTGCCATATCCCTCTCTTCCTCCACAAACCTCTCATTTTTTATCTCCCATTTCTCTCTCTCTGTCTGCCATATCCCTCTTTTCCTCCCCAACCTCTCCTTCTGTATCTCCCCCTTTCTCTCTGTCTGCCATATCCCTCTCTTCCTCCCTAACCTCTCCTTCTGCATCTCCCCCTTTCACTCCCTCTGTCTGCCATATCCCTCTCTTCCTCCACAAACCTCTCCTTCTGTATCTCCCCCTTTCTCTCTGTCTGCCATATCCCTCTCTTCCTCCCCCAACCTCTCCTTCTGTATCTCCCCTTTCTCTCTCTCTGTCTGCCATATCCCTCTCTTCCTCCACAAACCTCTCCTTCTGTATCTCCCCCTTTCTCTCTCTCTGTCTGCCATATCCCTCTCTTCCTCCACAAACCTATCCTTCTGTATCTCCCCTTTCTCTCTCTCTGTCTGCCATATCCCTCTCTTCCTCCCCCAACCTCTCCTTCTGTATCTCCCCCTTTCTCTCTCTATGTCTGCCATATCCCTCTCTTCCTCCCCCAACCTCTCCTTCTGTATCTCCCCCTTTCTCTCTGTCTGCCATATCCCTCTCTTCCTCCCCAACCTCTCCTTCTGTATCTCCCCCTTTCTCTCTCTATGTCTGCCATATCCCTCTCTTCCTCCCCAACCTCTCCTTCTGTATCTCCCCCTTTCTCTCTCTATGTCTGCCATATCCCTCTCTTCCTCCCCAACCTCTCCTTCTGTATCTCCCCCTTTCTCTCTCTCTGTCTGCCATATCCCTCTCTTCCTCCACAAACCTCTCCTTCTGTATCTCCCCCTTTCTCTCTCTATGTCTGCCATATCCCTCTCTTCCTCCCCAACCTCTCCTTCTGTATCTCCCCCTTTCTCTCTGTCTGCCATATCCCTCTCTTCCTCCCCAACCTCTCCTTCTGTATCTCCCCCTTTCTCTCTCTATGTCTGCCATATCCCTCTCTTCCTCCCCAACCTCTCCTTCTGTATCTCCCCCTTTCTCTCTCTCTGTCTGCCATATCCCTCTCTTCCTCCCCAACCTCTCCTTCTGTATCTCCCCCTTTCTCTCTCTATGTCTGCCATATCCCTCTCTTCCTCCCCAACCTCTCCTTCTGTATCTCCCCCTTTCTCTCTCTCTGTCTGCCATATCCCTCTCTTCCTCCCCAACCTCTCCTTCCTTATCTCTTTTCACTCTCACATCATCCTCAGCCAGCGAATTGCAGATGATGATGATGATGATGAAGGGCTTGATAGAAGGAGCTCTCTCACCACTCCCAGATGATGATGATGATGATGATGATGAAGGGCTTGATAGAAGGACTGAGCTCTCTCACCACTCCCAGATGATGATGATGATGATGATGAAGGGCTTGATAGAAGGACTGAGCTCTCTCACGACTCCCAGATGATGATGATGATGATGATGATGATGAAGGGCTTGATAGAAGGAGCTCTCACACCACTCATAGATGATGATGATGATGATGATGAAGGGCTTGATAGAAGGAGCTCTCTCACCACTCCCAGATGATGATGATGAAGGGCTTGATAGAAGGACTGAGCTCTCTCACCACTCCCAGATGATGATGATGATGATGATGAAGGGCTTGATAGAAGGACTGAGCTCTCTCACCACTCCCAGATGATGATGATGATGATGAAGGGCTTGACAGAAGGAGCTCTCTCACCAATCCCAGATAATGATGATGATGATGATGATGATGAAGGGCTTGATAGAAGGAGCTCTCTCACCACTCCCAGATGATGATGATGATGATGATGAAGGACTTGATAGAAGGAGCTTTCTCACCACTCCCAGATGATGATGATGATGACGATGAAGGGCTTGATAGAAGGAGCTCTCTCACCACTCCCAGATGATGATGATGATGATGATGATGATGATGAAGGGCTTGATAGAAGGAGCTCTCTCACCACTCCCAGATGATGATGATGATGATGATGAAGGGCTTGATAGAAGGAGTTCTCTCACCACTCCCAGATGATGATGGTGATGATGATGAAGGGCTTGATAGAAGGAGCTTTCTCACCACTCCCAGATGATGATGATGATGATGATGAAGGGCTTGATAGAAGGAGCTCTCTCACCACTCCCAGATGATGATGATGATGATGATGAAGGGCTTGATAGAAAGAGCTCTCTCACCACTCCCAGATGATGATGATGATGATGATGATGATGATGATGATGATGATGATGAGGAAGGGCTTGATAGAAGGAGCTCTCTCACCACTCCCAGATGATGATGATGATGATGATGATGATGATGAAGGGCTTGATAGAAGGAGCTCTCTCACCACTCCCAGATGATGATGATGATGATAATGATGAAGGGCTTGATAGAAGGAGCTCTCTCACCACTCCCAGATGATGATGATGATGATGATGAAGGGCTTGATAGAAGGAGCTCTCTCACCATGTCTGTCTGATCCTGTGTCTCAGATTCATCCCTTTCAGATACGAGGACTATCAGGTAATCCAACTGCTCTAGATGGTGTCTCGTCTTCTTGTGGTCTATACTGTAGATATGGTGTCTCGTCTTCCTGTGGTCTATACTGTAGATATGGTGTCTCGTCTTCCTGTGGTCTATACTGTAGATATGGTGTCTCGTCTTCCTGTGGTCTATACTGTAGATATGGTGTCTCGTCTTCAAGGGGTCTATACTGTAGATATTGTGTCTCGTCTTCCTGTGGTCTATACTGTAGATATGGTGTCTCGTCTTCCTGTGGTCTATACTGTAGATATGGTGTCTCGTCTTCTTGTGGTCTATACTGTAGATATGGTGTCTCGTCTTCCTGTGGTCTATACTGTAGATATGGTGTCTCGTCTTCCTGTGGTCTATACTGTAGATATGGTGTCTCGTCTTCTTGTGGTCTATACTGTAGATATGGTGTCTCGTCTTCCTGTGGTCTATACTGTAGATATGGTGTCTCGTCTTCCTGTGGTCTATACTGTAGATATGGTGTCTCGTCTTCCTGTGGTCTATACTGTAGATATGGTGTCTCGTCTTCCTGTGGTCTATACTGTAGATATGGTGTCTCGTATTCCTGTGGTCTATACTGTAGATATGGTGTCTCGTCTTCCTGTGGTCTATACTGTAGATATGGTGTCTCGTCTTCCTGTGGTCTATACTGTAGATATGGTGTCTCGTCTTCCTGTTGTCTATACTGTAGATATGGTGTCTCGTCTTCTTGTGGTCTATACTGTAGATATGGTGTCTCGTCTTCCTGTGGTCTATACTGTAGATATGGTGTCTCGTCTTCTTGTGGTCTATACTGTAGATATGGTGTCTCATCTACTTGTGGTCTATACTGTAGATATGGTGTCTCGTCTTCCTGTGGTCTATACTGTAGATATGGTGTCTCGTCTTCCTGTGGTCTATACTGTAGATATGGTGTCTTGTCGTCTTGTGGTCTATACTGTAGATATGGTGTCTCATCTTCTTGTGGTCTATACTGTAGATATGGTGTCTCGTCTTCCTGTGGTCTATACTGGTCACTATCTAATCACAACTTAAGGACAGTTTGAGGTTACACAGGGTGCATCTTATGTATTGTAATTAGATTCAAAATGGGCAATTGGTGTGTGTGCGTGTGCGCGCGTGCGTGTGTGTGCGCGTGCGCGTGTGTGTGTGTGTGTGCGTGTGCGCGTGTGTGTGCGTGTGTGTGTGTGCGTGTGCGTGTTTGTGTGTGTGCGTATGCAGCAGTACAGATGGAGCACTCCCAGTCGTCTGAGTTTATCCATCATGAATGAGAGTTAAATTAAGTGGGGCCAACATGCTGTCTCCTGTCTGAGGGCATGTTACAGGACTGTGAACCTGAGGGGGATCAATAATTCCAACTGTTATCAATCAATATCACACCTCTTAAGAATCTGACCGTGGGGCCTCCCTGGTGGCGCAGTGGTTAAGGGCTGCAGCGCCAGCTGTGCCATCAGAGTCCCTGGGTTCGCGCCCAGGCTCTGTCGTAACCGGTCGCGACTGGGAGGTCCGTGGGGCGACGCACAATTGGCCTAGCGTCATCCGGGTTAGGGAGGGATTGGTCGGTAGGGATCTCCTTGTCTCATTGCGCGCTGTGTTAAGAAGCAGTACGGCTGGTTGGGTTGTGTATCGGAGGACGCAAGACATTCAGCCTTCGTCTCTCCCGAGCCCGTACGGGAGTTGTAGCAATGAGACAAGATAGTAGCTACTACAACAATTGGATACCACAAAAAAGGGGTAAAATTTAAAATAAAAAAATCGGACCGTTTTTTTTACATTTCCGCCTAAAATGACATCTAACTGCTCGTAGCTCAGGACCTGAAGCAGGGATATGCATATTCTTGATACCATTTGAAAGGAAACACTTTGAAGTTTGTGGAAATGTTAAATTAATGTAGGAGAACATAACACATTAGATCTGGTAAAAGATAAAACAAAGAAAAAATACATTTTTTCCCCTATCATCTTTGAAATGCAAGAGAAAGGCCACACTGTACTGCTGCACTGTCTCGTATTCCAGCTTAGGCGTAATTTAGATTTTGGCCTCTAGATGGAATGAACCATTGCATTTATGTTCAAAATGATGTATCAAGTCTGCCCAAATGTGCCTAATTGGTTTATTATAGTGTTTTCTGAATGCTTAAACACTAACAGTGATTCTTGAAGCACTATCTCTGAAACCATTAACACTTGTAGCCAATGCATTTACCAATTGTGCCAAACGTAATGCACATTCTCTGCTTTACACTCAGTTTGCTATTTTATATCACACTTTTTGCAAAACTGTAAACACAACTCATTGCTTTACACTCAGTTTGAAATTTAAGAAAAACTGTAAACATTGCTACACTATTTCGCCAATTGCCTTTCCACATTGACACATGTGAAACAAGTTTAGATAATGAGTTCCCTTACAAATCAAAGCTTGAGCACTATAAATAGGCCACAAGTAAAAATTTGGTTTGGACAACAATGGAGGCCAATATTGGACAGAGAGTATGAGGGTTGAGAACTAGAGGAGGAAGAGGGGAAGGAAGAGGAGGACAAGAAGGATGAAGAGGTGAAGAAGTAAGAGGAGGAGAAGTAGGACGGGGGAATGGGAGAGGATGGGGAAGAGGAAGAGGAAAGGGAGTCAGGAACACAATAACTGATGAAATCAGAGCGACTGTGGTTGACCATGTTGTCAACCATGGGATGAGCATGAGGAAGGCTGGGCAACGGGCTCAACCAAATCTGAGCCGCTATACTGTTGCAGGTATCATCTGAATATTTAGAAATGAGAACCAGTGAGTAACTAAGTGCTGTTGTCTTACTGGTTCAGTAATATGTACTGTACTTTCATAATGAGAAGGATCTATCACTAAAACAATTCTAATGCTTTTACAGAACTGCAAGAAAACCAGTATCTGGTCGACTGTTCCGCCCAGAGCAGGAGACCCACATTGTAAATATAGTAACTGCAAATAACTGCATCAGACTCAGAAGTGCAGTGTGAAGTGCAGGACCACATAATGGCAGATAACACCATATTCTAAAACATCAACAGAGTGAGTCTGTCTCATCTACTGAAACAGAGTGAGTCTCTCTGCACTGTCTCGTCTACTGAAAGAGTCTCTCTGCACTGTCTCGTCTACTGAAACAGAGTGAGTCTCTCTGCACTGTCTCGTCTACTGAAAGAGTCTCTCTGCACTGTCTCGTCTACTGAAACAGAGTGAGTCTCTGCACTGTCTCGTCTACTGAAAGAGTCTCTCTGCACTGTCTCGTCTACTGAAACAGAGTGAGTCTCTCTGCACTGTCTTGTCTACTGAAACAGAGTCTCTCTGCACTGTCTCATCTACTGAAACAGAGTGAGTCTCTCTGCACTGTCTCGTCTACTGAAACAGAGTGAGTCTCTCTGCACTGTCTCGTCTACTGAAACAGAGTGAGTCTCTCTGCACTGTCTCGTCTACTGAAACAGGGTGAGTCTCTCTGCACTGTCTCGTCTACTGAAACAGAGTCTCTCTGTACTGTTCCGTCTACTGAAACAGAGTGAGTCTCTGCACTGTCTCGTCTACTGAAACGCAATAGCTTTAGGATGAAGCAGCTGTACAGAGTCCCTTTCGAAAAGAAACTCAGACCATGTAAAACAACTGAGATATGAATATGTGCAGGTAAGCTATACTATCCTATCATTGGTACTGGATCTGGAAGAGTATGGTGCAACATCATATTGACTGATCCCTGTATTTTCCTACTGTGCTACATTATTTGGTCTTGTCTCTTTCAGAGAGTCATGGAGCTAGAAACAGATGCATCATGAGCTAATGTATGTGGAACAGGCAGGTTTCAACCTTGCAAAAACAAGGGGCCACGGCAGAAATATCATTGGACACCGTGCCATCATCAATGTCCCGGGACAACGTGGTGGCAACATAACAATGTGTGTGGCTATTAGTCAAAACGGCATCCTTCACCATCATGCAATCCTAGGCCCATACAACACTGCACATATTATCACATTTCTGGACCCCCTCCACAACAGACTAATCCCTAATGACCAGGGTGCAGAGCAGCCCAGGTACGTTATCATCTGGGACAATGTTAGTTTCCACCGGGCTGCTGTGGTCCGTGATTGGTTCACAGGCCAACCACTTCTCATCGCACTCAATCTCCACCCATACTCTCCATTCTTGAATCCTATTGAAGAATTATTCTCTGCATGGCGTTGGAAGGTGTATGATCGCTAGCCCCACCATCACATACCCCTTCTACAGGCAATGGAGGAGGCTTGTGGAGACATGGGTCAGGGGTCACGCCAGGCCTGGATACAGCCCTCCAGGCCATACCTTCCACGCTGCCTAACTCAAGACAACATGTGATGTGGGTGAAGTCTTATGGCCAAACCCACAAAGAAGGAGAGACGTAATCAAACAGTTTTCTGTTCGTTTTTTTCTAGCACAAATATTTTTGTTTTCTTCTACTGCACTTTGTTGTTTGAGGAGTGTTAGAACATTTAGAGAAAAAAATGTAATACAGAATGATCTTATTTGTATTGATAGTGTGTTATGTTGGGAATACACTTCCATACTTTACACATTTGGATACCTGTGTGTGTGTGTGTTTACTACATGTATGACAAAACTTTATTGCAAACTGCCGTGCCCTGCACACAAGTGTTTTTCATTTATACATCAGTGCATAGTTGGTGCTTCGTGTGCTTATTCAAATGATGGTTTGTGTGTACTGCAAAAACACATTTTTTGAAGAGTTTTGCAAGAATTGTTTGCTTTTGCAAGAGATGTATAATGTTTTGCTGGTTTGGTGAAAGGTTTTGGGGTTAGTGTGTAATGTTTTGCTGGTTTGGTGAAAGGTTTTGGGGTTAGTGTGTAATGTTTTGCTGGTTTGGTGAAAGGTTTTGGGGTTAGTGTGTAATGTTTTGCTGGTTTGGTGAAAGGTTTTGGGGTTAGTGTGTAATGTTTTGCTGGTTTGGTGAAAGGTTTTGGGGTTAGTGTGTAATGTTTTGCTGGTTTGGTGAAAGGTTTTGGGGTTAGTGTGTAATGTTTTGCTGGTTTGGTGAAAGGTTTTGGGGTTAGTGTGTAATGTTTTGCTGGTTTGGTGAAAGGTTTTGGGGTTAGTGTGTAATGTTTTGCTGGTTTGGTGAAAGGTTTTGGGGTTAGTGTGTAATGTTTTGCTGGTTTGGTGAAAGGTTTTGGGGTTAGTGTGTAATGTTTTGCTGGTTTGGTGAAAGGTTTTGGGGTTAGTGTGTAATGTTTTGCTGGTTTGGTGAAAGGTTTTGGGGTTAGTGTGTAATGTTTTGCTGGTTTGGTGAAAGGTTTTGGGGTTAGTGTGTAATGTTTTGCTGGTTTGGTGAAAGGTTTTGGGGTTAGTGTGTAATGTTTTGCTGGTTTGGTGAAAGGTTTTGGGGTTAGTGTGTAATGTTTTGCTGGTTTGGTGAAAGGTTTTGGGGTTAGTGTGTAATGTTTTGCTGGTTTGGTGAAAGGTTTTGGGGTTAGTGTGTAATGTTTTGCTGGTTTGGTGAAAGGTTTTGGGGTTAGTGTGTAATGTTTTGCTGGTTTGGTGAAAGGTTTTGGGGTTAGTGTGTAATGTTTTGCTGGTTTGGTGAAAGGTTTTGGGGTTAGTGTGTAATGTTTTGCTGGTTTGGTGAAAGGTTTTGGGGTTAGTGTGTAATGTTTTGCTGGTTTGGTGAAAGGTTTTGGGGTTAGTGTGTAATGTTTTGCTGGTTTGGTGAAAGGTTTTGGGGTTAGTGTGTAATGTTTTGCTGGTTTGGTGAAAGGTTTTGGGGTTAGTGTGTAATGTTTTGCAAAAATAGCCTATAGTTTCTAAGCAATCAGAAAAACCTGTGATACATTTTCAAGTTCGTACCTGTGCACTCTTCTCAAACAATAGCATGGTATTCTTTCACTGTACTAGCTACTGTAAATTGAACAGTGCATTTAGATTAACAAGAATTTAAGCTTTCTGCCCATATCAGATATGTCTCTGTCCTGGGAAATGTTCTTGTTACTTACAACCTCATGCTAATCACATTAGCGCACGTTAGCGCAACCGTCCAATGCGGGGGACCGATCCTGTAGCCTCCCTAATCCAGCCTGGTCTCAGAGCCATACGAAACATACTATATGAATGCGTGAGCACCTCCGACTTATAGTCTGTAATAATGGTGTAGTTACTTCAGACAGCAACGAAAGTGGGGTGGTTGGTCGGGGAGGATGGGTGGGCGTAATCTGCGACCGTCTTAGCAAACCAAAGGTTGCATGTTCAAGTAATACTAGATAAATGATCATGTAACATACTGTATCATACTAAACGGAGTGTCCCAGATTTACGCATGCGACAAACGCCCTCACTGGTGAACGACAGCCATGTCAATAAACCCATAACGGCATTGCTTGCCCTCCAATCAATTTCCACTACTGACCTCTTCACCCCACACCCCCTCCTCCCCCAACACACACCCTCTTTCCCTTACAAGCTATCTCTTTTTCAATTGGATGATTAGTTTCACTATGTTAGTGACCCCACCCTCCATACAAGGTCCCACTATGGTAGAGTACAGTACATGCCAGTTGGCGAGGATGCAAAGGGGCCATCTATAGTAATCACTGCAGATATGGAGGCTCTCTCAGTTTTAAGACTCTTACAAAGCAGTCACTCTGAACACTGAATTTCATTTCCGGCACCTTAAAGATACTGTAACTATGGACTCGATGACCTGCAATAAAGCGTAAGGAATGGATAATGCAATTGTTGTTAGTTTACAGTGTATTACACTATTTTATGGAGACTGGAGATATTTCAGAATGTTTACGAGAGTTGGTCGACTACCTCACCAAACCTGCATTGTCAGATACCCCCAGGACATCCTGTTCAGAGTCTATTGCAGAAGAACAAGATGTCTGCAGACTATTTTGCATATCCTTTTACAAGTCCACCTAACACGGGGAATTAGAATAGCCCATAAACTGCCATAACACGTCACAGAAGTCTGTGATGGCCAACACATTTCATTACGGGTGCAGAAGAGTGTGAATACACTATGTAGCTATTTCTTATTGTAGCCTCTCTTTCTGGTACCCTGCTGGGTTGGATGTGTATACAATTCACTCTACACAGCATTATCAATCATTATTGTATGACTGAAACACATGCAGTGCAGGGAGACTAGAAATAGTTCACACGTTTTAAACATCAGGAGTACTTGGTTACTAAAGGGAACAGGAACTGGGACAAAGGCACAGGAAACAGTAGAGAACATGTCTATAAACCCACATGTAAAACCTAAGTAGGCCTAAAGGATCTGGGTTTGATCTCACATGTAAAACCCTCGTATGTCCTGTGCTTAATCAAAAAAAAAATATTGGCCTGGGCTCCATCTCTATTGAGGTGGAATCTCCTCTAACAAAAATGGACTGCCGTTCCAGTGAAACAGAATCTCCTCCAAAAGTCTTGATTGTCTCATCAGTAGTTCAGATATACATGAGTGGGTCTGCAGTCAGTCGGTCAGTCAGTCAGTCGATGCAGCTCCAGAATCAGGCCGGCATGAAATCAACCAAGACTCCACTTCCCCATCTCTATTGATCCCCCCTCACTCTTCATCCTACATGAGAAGGAATCAACAGTGAATAGAATAGGAATCGACAGAGCCACAATCAAGAAAAAGTGCATCAAATCCCACCGTTCCAGCTAATTGACCACGGATGACAATAGAAGACATTCACCCCTTTGTGGAATTAATGATTGCAGTCACTATGCAGCAATTGACAAATTGCTGCATAGTGTTTTCTCAGAAAGTGAGACAGGCACAAAGAAACATGTTTTTTTCTGTCGCTGTTTTTATAAAGGAACTTCTATGATTGGATTGAGGGGATTAGATTCAGTCTTTATGGTGAGGTTGAATTATAGAACAACATTTTCCTCCAACCCACTGTCCCTTTTCACCTCCCAGAGAGAGGCCTCCTGTCATCATCAGCTCTTCTCTCTCTCTTTCTCTTTCTCTTCCTCTTTCTCTCTCTGTGTTGAAGCACGTTGGCTAGGAAAAACTCCCTAGAAAGGCCAAAACCTAGGAAGAAACCTAGCGAGGAACCAGGCTATGAGCCCTCTTCTGGCTGTGCCGGGTGGAGAGTATAACAGAACATAGCCAAGATGTTCAAATGTTCATAAATGACCAGTCAAATAATAATAATCACAGTAGTTGTCAAGGGTGCAGCAAGTCAGCACCCTTGAAAAGTATCTCTACCACTCCTGCTGTCTCTAGAGAGTTGAAAACAGCAGGTCTGGGACAGGTAGCACGTCCGGTGAACAGGTCAGGATTCCATAGCCGCAGGCAGAACAGTTGAAACTGGAGCAGCAGCACAGCCAGGTGGACTGGGGTCAGCAAGGCGTCATCATGCAGGTAGTCCTGAGGCATGGTCCAAGGGCTCAGGTCCCCCGAGAGAGAGAAAGAATAGGAGAGAAAGAGAGAATTAGAGAGAGCATACTTAAATTCACACAGGACACCGGATAAGACAGGAGAAGTACTCCAGATATAACAAACTGACCATAGCTCCCCGACACATAAACTACTGCAGCATAAATACTGGAGGCTGAGACAGGAGGGGTCAGGAGACGCTGTGGCCCCATCCGATGATACCCCCGGACAGGGCCAAACAGGAAGGATATAACCCCACCCACTTTGCCAAAGCACAGCCCCCACACCACTAGTGGGATATCTTCAACCACCAACTTACCATCCTGAGACAAGGCCGAGTATAGCCCACAAAGATCTCCGCCACGGCACAACCCAATGGGGGGCGCCAACCCAGAGAGGAAGATCACATCAGGGTCTCAACCCACTCAAGTGACGCACCCCTCCTAGGGACAGCATGAAAGAGTACCAGTAAGCCAGTGACTCAGCCCCTGTAATAGGGTTAGAGGAAGAGAATCCCAGTGGAAAGAGGGGAACTGGCCAGGCAGAGATAGCAAGGGCGGTTCGTTGCTCCAGAGCCTTTCCGTTCACCTTCACACTCCTGGGCCAGACTACACTCAATCATATGACCCACTGAAGAGATGAGTCTTCAGTAAGGACTTAAAGGTTGAGACCGAGTTTGCGTCTCTCACATGGGTAGGCAGACCATTCCATAAAAATGGAGCTCTATAGGAGAACGCCCTGCCTCCAGCTGTTTGCTTAGAAATTCTAGGGACAATTAGGAGGCCTGCGTCTTGTACGTGTAGGCATGTACGGCAGGACCAAATCAGAGAGATAGGTAGGAGCAAGCCCATGTAATGCTTTGTAGGTTAGCAGTAAAACCTTGAAATCAGCCCTTGCCTTGACAGGAAGCCAGTGTAGGGAGGCTAGCACTGGAGTAATATGATCAAATTTTTGTTTCTAGTCAGGGTTCTAGCAGCTGTATTTAGCACTAACTGAAGCTTATTTAGTGCTTTATCCGGGTAGCCGGAAAGTAGAGCATTGCGTGTGTCTTTCTCTCTCTGTCTTCCTCTGTCTCTCTCTGTCACTCTCTCTGTCTCGTTCTCTCACTCCTAATGATGGCAATCTGCATTCCGAACAGTCATCATTATATTTTCCCCTTGCACCAGCACAGAGACAGATATGTAGTTACACCTGTCCCACAACATAACACAGGTGCTGCCCACCCTCTCTATCAGTCCCTCATACACCCTTGCACACACACACACACACACACACAATCAACTCAGTCATGCCCATACATACGAACAGCCTCTCACACATGGTTAGAGTTACAGGCATCATGCAAGCTTACATTAACACACGTCACACACACACACACACACACACACACACACACACACACACACACACACACACACACACACACACACACACACACACACACACACACACACACACTCACACTCACACTCACACTCACACTCACACACACACACTCGCATGTTGCTAATGGTTTTGCCTGTGAGCAGAGAGCTATCTATCAATCATAGTCCCCTTCTCCTGTCCTTCATGTGTATCAGTGTGTCAGTGGTGGAGATGGCTCTGGACCAGCCTGGGAGGGACACTAATTACACACAACCACTAATTAAGAGGCACACACATACAGTATACACACATACATTGCTGTGCATATCAAACACACACACGCGTAAACACAAGGTGAATACACGTACTACACGTACACATTGCACACAAACAAACAAACACACACACACACGTACATACACACACACACACACGCACGCACGCACGCACGCACGCACGCACGCACGCACGCACGCACACACACACACACACACACACACACACACACACACACACACACACACACACAGACACACACACAGACACACACACACTGTCACGAACCGGCTCAAAGCCCGTAACAAAGGGAGACAACGTGGAGATAAGGAGTAACAAAATATATATTTATTAACTAAAGCAACTAAGGAAAATATACAATGATGTGTGTAATCAGTAATCAGTAGTGTAAGTGAGTGTTTTGCATGCATGAATGTGATAATGCAGGGTGTTGAAAGGTGCCAAAGCAAACAAACAAAAAGCCACCAAGAACCCACAACACAATCTACAAATGTCTGCATGGAGAGAGTCTCCTCCATGAATGGGGAAGTGGTGTATTTATCCTGGGAAACACCTGGGCCCAGGTGTTTCCCATGTAGCTGACGACCCTTTCAACTCCGCCCACCGGCATCCTAATAAGGAAACAAAAACAAAGACAGAATACGGCAGACAGAGTGGGAGGGTCGTCACACACACACACGCACACACGCACGCACGCACGCACGCACACACACATACATACATACATACATACATACATACATACATACATACATACACATTCACACACATACCTAGACATACACACACACTCACGCTCGTATCTGACCATAAAAGTCATTAGCATCAGAAGCACATGTTAATGAGAAAGGTGAGAGGTCATCTGTGATGATGGAGAGATGGAAATCTACTATCATTTCCCTAATGACATGCTATAGAACCCACTGTCTTCACACAGTCACTGTCACCATCATAGCCATAACACTCTGCCTGTGTGTGTATGTGTGTGATTGTTTATGTGTCTGTGTCTATGTCTGTGTCTGTGTCTGTATGTCCCATGCATTAAATCAGCTTGCTTCCAGATGTCCTTGTGCCATAAAAACATCCCTGACACAATCAGAACGGAGAAAGATTTTATGCCCTATCCTCCCCCTCTCTACTCCTCCTCCTCTTTCCCCATCTCTACTGCTGTCACGCATTTAGAGTGGCTCGTGATAGACTGGGATGGAGGAGGAGTGAGGATGGGGGAGGGGAAGAGGAAAGGTTTGGACAGGAGGGTTTGGGATGGGAAGGTTTGGGACAGGAGGGTTTGGAACAGAAGAATTTGGGACATACGTATTTGGGACATGAGAGTTTGGGACAGGAAAGTTTGGGACAAGAGGGTTTGGGACAAGAATGAGATGTGTAAAAAAGTTGACACAGGTTGGAATAGGAGGACAAAGAAAGAAAATTAATTGGGGTGGAGTTTGGGAAAGAAAGGATACAGGGATACAGAGAGTTTTAGAGAGGAAGAGAGGAGATGAGGAGGGTTTAGAGAGGAAGAGAGGAGATAAGGAGGGTTTAGAGAGGAAGAGAGGAGATGAGGAGGGTTTAGAGAGGAAGAGAGGAGATGAGGAGTGTTTAGAGAGGAAGAGAGGAGATGAGGAGGGTTTAGAGAGGAAGAGAGGAGATGAAGAGGGTTTAGAGAGGAAGAGAGGAGATGAAGAGGGTTTAGAGAGGAAGAGAGGAGATGAAGATGGTTTAGAGAGGAAGAGAGGAGATGAGGAGGGTTTAGAGAAGAAGAGAGGAGATGAGGAGGGTTTAGAGAGGAAGAGAGATGAAGATGGTTTAGAGAGGAAGAGCGGAGATGAAGAGGGTTTAGAGAGGAAGAGAGGATATGAAGAGGGTTTAGAGAGGAAGAGAGGAGATGACGAGGGTTTAGAGAGGAAGAGAGGAGATGAGGAGGGTTTAGAGAGGAAGAGAGGAGATGAAGATGGTTTAGAGAGGAAGAGAGGAGATGAGGATTTAGAGAGGAAGAGAGATGAAGAGGGTTTAGGGGGGTTGTTAGGGTTTTGTTCTGGACCAGTATATAGGGAAGAGGGGTAGCATATTGCCACCTATGTGGAAGAATTGGAGAGTGCGTATGTGCTTGTGTCCTTGTCTACACGTGTGTTGGAGAGGGGGGTTGAGTTGAGGTATTCTATCTTACTGGTGAGTCGATGTTACAAGGTTGAAATCAATGACAGTCAGCATAGACGTTTATTCTGTTTCCAATTTCCACCTCCCTTCCTCAGTCTCCCACACCCCTTCTCCCCTTCTTTCTCCACCCCCTCTCAGGTCTTCCCTTCAAAGAGGAAGAGAAGAAAAAAGGAAAGGAAAGTGGTATCAAAGTAGCAGTAAGATTAAGATGTAGGGTGTCGCCATGGCGATGATTGATACTCTTTGCTTTCCTCAAACGAAGAGGTGAAATGCAATCTTTCCGTTCTAGGACAAGCGTAGGGGGGTCTATTTTGGTGTGATTGTGTTGATGTCTGGGTCTCACCTGTGTACAACAGCAATGAAAGAGGTAAAAGAAGTTAGAAAAGAGAAAAACGGACAGAATGGAACACGGACGAGGTGAAGAGGTTAAACCGATGAAGAGGTGGCGTGTGGAAGCTCTAGTCGCCGACAGAAAAGAGACAGATGGCAAATCCATATGTTTCAGTAAGAACCGGTCGACTGTTTAATTTGAAACAGATTGAATTTATAAAGACCCCAATGTCTGTCATCCTGCTACTCCCCCTTTCTCCACCTCTGACCACAGCTAGACAAGAGCCATTGTTCATACTGTAACTTACCAGAGAGAGAGAGAGAGAGAGAGGGGGGGTGAGCGATGAGAAAAGAGAAAAGAGAGAGAAAGAGGGAGAAAGACAGAGGAGAAACATAAAGAGAAATGAAAGGAAGAGAATAGACATGGAATACAAAGAGAAGGAGAAAATGAAAGAGATATAGAAAGTGGGAGGAAGGGATAAGCCAAACTATATTGGCAACATTAACGAAGCTCCAAGTCTCCCAGAGTGGTTTTGACAGTAACAGCCAGTGTGAGACATAAATACCTGCATTTCAGAACTGTGTGTGTTTTATATTTGGCCCCAGGTACTTATAACGCACTCTGAATAGACGGTATGTCGTCTGGAATAGAACTCTAATCATTCATTCTCGGAGAACTGTTATGCCCCTCACTCTACCTTCAGCCTATACATATCTCTCTCTCTCTCTCTCTCTCTCTCTCTCTCTCTCTCTCTCTCTCTCTCTCTCTCTCTCTCTCTCTCTCTCTCTCTCCCTCGCTCTTGCTCCCTCCACCACTCCTTCCACTTGCTCTCTGTCTGTTTGTCATTATCTACCTCTACCTTCTGCACTCTTTCTCTCTCATTTCCTTTCTTCCCCTTCCCTCCATCCATGCCACCCTCCCTCCCATCTTCTGTCTCTGTATCAGGTCATGTCAGGCTTGTGGAGAGTAATGTGCCCCTGTGAGGGAGTGTTCGGACACCAGCACACAGAGGGAAGCAGAGACAACTACATGTGGTGTCGTCTCTGGTTCCTGCAGGTGGCCAATATATCCTGCAGGGGGCCAATATATCCTGCAGGAGGCCAATATATTCTGCAGGGGGCTAATATAAAATAATCAGACTGTTCCTCTGGACATGTGAGGAGGTCAGAGCAGAAGGTATGTGGAAGAGGAATCATACTGAGTGCATAAACATACACATATGCACACAGAGGGGAGGGGATACAATCCATGTCTGAGAAATGAAACAGGAGGTTGAGCTCCTCTGTGAGTAGAGGATGGGGGAAGGAGTCTGTCTTGTAGAGAGGGGTGGGGGGTTAGAGTGAGTGTGCCGGAGGGATGTTGGACGTTAATCTCAGCTTTGTCCTTGAGAAGGTGAAGCAGCCAGTCCTTCTGGTGTCCATTACCTCTGCCAAAAGCAGCAGCAGCCCCCATCAAATTTACCAATACTGCTGTGAACCCCCCCACCCCCATCCCAATCAGCCCATATCACCCCCCCCCCCCCCCCACACAGACACACACACCCCACCCCTCACGCGACCACTATTCACTCCAGTAAGACCTCCTCCTCTCCACTCATTACCATCCCCACCACCAACCCTCACTGTGCCATGAGAAACCATCCCCACCACCAACCCTCACTGTGCCATGAGAAACCATCCCCACCACCAACCCTCACTGTGCCATGAGAAACCATCCCCACCGCCATCCCTCACTGTGCCATGAGAAACCATCCCCACCTCCAACCCTCACTGTGCCATGAGAAACCATCCCCACCACCAACCCTCACTGTGCCATGAGAAACTATCCCCACCACCAACCCTCACTGTGCCATGAGAAACCACTTCTTACTCTTCCAACCCGTAATGGCTAACCGTCCCATCATCAATCTGGACCACCAGTAACTGGGCCTCCTCTCCAGACCTGTCCCCCGTCTTCCTCCTCCCTGTCTGGTCTGTCTGGCCTTGGACCACCAGTAACTGGGCCTCCTCTCCAGACCTGTCCCCCGTCTTCCTCCTCCCTGTCTGGTCTGTCTGGCCTTGGACCACCAGTAACTGGGCCTCCTCTCCAGACCTGTCCCCCGTCTTCCTCCTCCCTGTCTGGTCTGTCTGGCCTTGGCGGCCATTGTTTCTCCAGCCCAGACAGAGAATCTCATTGTGGATGTTGAACAATGGTGATCGTGTGTGTGTGTGTGTGTGTGTGTGTGTGTGTGTGTGTGTGTGTGTGTGTGTGTGTGTGT
Source organism: Oncorhynchus mykiss (assembly GCF_013265735.2). Classification (NCBI taxonomy): domain Eukaryota; kingdom Metazoa; phylum Chordata; class Actinopteri; order Salmoniformes; family Salmonidae; genus Oncorhynchus; species Oncorhynchus mykiss. Next base: position 29,256,548 of record NC_048588.1, read on the forward strand.
GTGTGTGTGTGTGTGTGTGTGTGTGTGTGTGTGTGTGTGTGTGTGTGTGTGTGTTACTGGAGGCTTAATGAGCAAAGTGAGAAAAAAACACCTAATTTCTTTTTTTATATTTACCTGTAGATGCAGAGGGTGACACAAACTCCGTACCCATAGCAACTCCAGGTGAATGATGGTGTGTGTGCTGGTGGGACTGTATGCGCCTGTATGTTGTTTAACTTTAGCTCCCCTCTCCCAATCCACCCTGGGGAGAACAAAATCATTGATTACACTTCAGGTGTTGAATAAATCTCACTAAGAGGTCCACAAAAATATCCCTGGCCTACTGTGTCTAGGTCTCTCTCGCTCTCTCAATTACATTTCTATTTAAGGGGCTTTATTGGCATGGGAAACATATGTTAACATTGCCAAAGCAAGTGAAATAGATAACAAAAAAAGTGAAATCAACCAATTTTTGGAATAAAGACAAAGACATCTCTCTCTCTCTCTCTGCCTCAACCTCCCTTCTTCCACCGTCTTTCTGTCATTTTTGTCCTCCTCTCTACTCATGTCCTCTGTCCTGTCCTCTGTCCTGTCCTCTGTCCTGTCCTCCACATGGTCCTATTAACAGCAGACTGACAGACAGAGCAGTATTGTGTTCAGTGATTGGGCCACTCAACCAAGGCCCTCTCAGCCATTAAACATCCCCACTGATTAGCTCAGAACAGGGACTGAGGTCCATGAGCCCGACCTGCCCGACTCAGCTTACCCCCAGAGTGGAAGCAGGTGGAAACTATCCAGCACCGAAATGGCCGACTAAATGTTAAAGAGTCATATCCTGGCTCCTACAGTGTGACAGTTGCACAAGTCAAGGGACATGTAAAATGGAGCTCCTTGACAAGTGCTCTGTCTAATGCGAAACATGATCATGGTCGTACAGAAAGACAGACATAAAAACTCACATTCACGCACACACACACCTAAATGACAACTGTAGTAGACACACACACAGACACAGACACATCAACAAAATAATAATGCACATTAGTCATTTTCACAAAAACAACTTCAAATTCCCATTGATTTCATGGACAATAGCTGTGGTACCTCTCCTGTGTCTGTGCTCTACTGTGGTCCCTCTCCATCAGGCCGTCTGATAGTCCATGGCAGACAGAGGAGACTGTAATGACCTTTCTCTCCATCAGGCAGTCTGATAGTCCATGGCAGACAGAGGAGACTGTAATGACCTTTCTCTCTATCAGGCAGTCTGATAGTCCATGGCAGACAGAGGAGACTGTAATGACCTTTCTCTCCATCAGGCAGTCTGATAGTCCATGGCAGACAGAGGAAACTGTAATGACCTTTCTGCTCTTAATCCATGCTGACAAAGCCTGCAGGCTACAGCACACACACACACTCACACACTCACTCGCACACACACACACACGCACATGAACACACACATGAACACACATGCACACACTCACACACACACACACATACCCACTAGCCACAGACTTCAGCTTATAAACTACCCACTAGCCACAGACATCAGAGTATACACTACCCACAGGCCACAGACAATAGACTATAAACTACCCACTGGCCACAGACAATAGACTATAAACTACCCACTGGCCACAGATTTCAGAGTATACACTGCCCACTGGAAACAGACAATAGACTATGAACTACCCACTAGCCACAGACAATAGACTATAAACTACCCACTGGGCACAGACATCAGAGTATAAACTACCCAATGGCCACAGACAATAGACTATAAACTACCCACTGGCCACAGACAATAGACTATAAACTACCCACTGGGCACAGACATCAGAGTATACACTATCCAATGGCCACAGACAATAGACTATAAACTACCCACTGGGCACAGACATCAGAGTATAAACTACCCAATGGCCACAGACAATAGACAATAAACTACCCACTGGGCACAGACATCAGAGTATAAACTACCCAATGGCCACAGACAATAGACTATAAACTACCCAATGGCCACAGACATCAGACTATAAACTACCCAATGGCCACAGACAGACTATAAACTACCCACTGGCCACAGACATCAGAGTATACACTACCCACTGGCCACAGACAATAGACTATAAACTACCCACTGGCCACAGACAATAGACTATAAACTACCCACTGGCCACAGACAATAGACTATAAACTACCCAATGGCCACAGACAATATACTATAAACTACCCAATGGCCACAGACAATAGACTATAAACTACCCACTGGCCACAGACAATAGACTATAAACTACCCACTGGCCACAGACAATAGACTATAAACTACCCACTGGCCACAGACAATAGACTATAAACTACCCAATGGCCACAGACAATAGACTATAAACTACCCACTGGCCATAGACATCAGTTGATTTACATTTGGTTGAGTTGTTACATGAATTGTCACCATGTCATTGGATGTACATTAACAGTTGGGTGAAAGAAAGATGAACTTCTCTTACATTGGATACAAATCCATTCAGTTTTCCACCTTGCCCAGTGGGTAGGCTCTTCGTATTCTTTTGTAAGTGTTTGTGAGTAAGTGTTTGTGAAAGGATATCTGAAATGACTGGTGTGTTTTTGAAGGGAGAATTGTCTGTAATTCAATTGCGATATAGAGAAGATATAAAAGCCGTATGTGAAATAGAATAGCTGAAATGATGGATTGGCTTTGAAAGACGGTTGTAGTGTTTTCTAACGTAGTGACGTAACAGTCTATGACAGACAGCTCTTCTAAGCTCCACTGTTTGAGGATTAGAGGGGAGAAATATGCTTATGGAATATAGTGAATAAAACATGAGTCCTCTTCAGGAGAGATGAAGGGATGATGCGTGAGTGATGTGTTTGAGCTGTTGAACTGGCCTGCCTCTATGACTGAGGGAAAATCCTGACTCTGCACATTCATCTTGAGATGGGTACAGACTTACTCAGTGAAATGTTAAAGTTTTCCACTGTCTTAAATATCAAAAATGTACTTTTCAAATGACTATAAATGCCTTCTCTAATTTCAGACCCATCAGGTGTGAGGGAGAGAGAGAGATGAAATTACCATATGTGTTTTGTTCCCTAAACTCTGTTTTCATATCTGTGTGTGTGTGTGTGTGTGTGTGTGTGTGTGTGTGTGTGTGTGTGTGTGTGTGTGTGTGTGTGTGTGTGTGTGTGGTTGTCATATTATTAGTGCTTATTGCAGCAGCCGGACAGCTCAGGGACATTGCCTATCACTGGTGACCTAATGGCTTGTAAAGAACACGACGTGTCCCTCACAGGCACCAAGGTGTCAATGGAAATAAGCACGTGAAAATAGCCTGTATTGTCGGTAATGAGGTGCTGTGATGTTTGTGCTACCCTGTCAGACTGAGGAATAGCTACAAGGAAATTAGATGAAAACACAGCCACAAACCCAGACACAGACAAACCCAGACAGACACAGACAGACCCGGGTGAAGGAGCATTAAGGGAAACGAGTTGGGATGACTCAAATGGAACTACATTTACATCCGAGTCATTTAGCAGACGTTCTTATCCAGAGCTACTTACAGTGCCTTTGGAAAGTATTCAGACCCCTTGACTTTTTCCACAATTTATTCTAAAATGTATTACATTTTTATTTTCCCATCATCAATCTACACACAATACTCCATAATGACATAGCAAAAACTTAGTTTATTTTTATTTTGAGAAATGTATAAAACAAATATTTTAAAAAGTAACACATTTACATAAGTATTCAGACCCTTTACTCTTGACTTTGTTGAAGCACCTTTGGCAGCAATTACAGCCTTGAGTCTTCTTGGGTATGACTCCACAAGCTTGGCACACCTGTATCTGGGGAGTTTCTCCCATTCTTCTCTGCTGATCCTCTGTCAGGTTGGATGGGGAGTGTCGCCATTTAAACACAGACACACATTGTTTCTTTACATAACAAGGAAGTCGAACAAGAAATTGTGGATCTCCTCTCCATGCTGCCACTTGGCCGTAGTGTACTGGAGTAGCAGACCTGACTATTGATACAGATGACAGATGACACCCTCATTATCTCTGACAAGCACTGCTCCTCCAGTTTATATGAAGATGGAATCATATTAATGTTGGTAAAAGGGGATGAAGATGTAGCGTGCAGAGTAAAGATGTGTGGAGCGGGGGAGGGAAGGGGAGAGGATCATGTGGAAGGGGGGAGTGAGAAGAAGGTCTGTTCACGTGGTACGTGGTATGTGGGTCGGGGGCTATGGCGACTTGTCGGCTGTGGTTGCGGTGGGGGTGAAACACCCAGACAGAGGGGGGCGAGATGGGGTGAGCGAGACTGAGAGAACGGTAAGTGGGTGTATAGAATGTAGAATAATGTATGTGAAGACATGGGGTAGGGCTGATGGGGTGGAGGTAGAGGTGTGAATAGGATTGTGTTTGTAGGGGATGAATGTGAAAGGGATGGTGATTGCAAGTGTGTGTGTGTGTGTGTGTGTGTGTGTGTGTGTGTGTGTGTGTGTGTGTGTGTGTGTGTGTGTGTGTGTGTGTGTGTGTGTGTGTGGGGGTGTGTGTGTGTGTGTGTGCGTGTGTGTGTGTGTGTGTGTGTGTGTGTGTGTGCGTGCGTGCGTGCGTACGTGCGTGCGTGTGTGTGTGTGTGTGTGTGTGTGTGTGTGTGTGGAAGACATGGTCACGACGCTGTGAGTCTCTCTGTGTGTGTGGTTGAGGCTGTCAGCTCTCTGCATGTGTCATCTCCCATAGTGAAGCCACTGTCTTCTATGCTCAGACAACAAGATGCTAAGGTATCTAATGCAGGTGTGGCTGGCTGTCACATTGGGGTTGACACATGTCGTGTCTTTACTATCATTAACTGAAGACTGATAGTTTTTATCAAAGATTCTCTGTAATTAGTTATTACGAGACCAACTGATTAATCACGTAACTAATTAACTAGGAAGTCTGGGCACCAAGGAAAAATATTCAGATTACAAAGTTATCATTTCCTATAATAACTTTTCAGATATTTTATCTGATCAATTAGTCTTCGAATTAATGAATGATTTACTTTACCTCACGTTAGTCTCATTCCAAACGTCGTAAATTGTTGGTTATCTGCACGAACCCAGTCTTCACTATGAGTCATCCATACATCGATTGTCTTAAATCATTTATTTATTACTAACTAAGTAATTCACAGAAATGCATAAACAAACAAACAAACAAATAAACAAGGTAAATGTGGTTACATGAAATAAGAATGTGCCCTAGTGGGCTAAACCGGCATGGCGGCTTGTTAGACAAAAGGGGAAGTGGGGGTCTACTAAGAAGTCACTACAAAGTGATAATTCTAACAATTGAAATGCTAATCCTTTACACATGAACGCTTACTCATTCGGGAACAATTGCAATCAATATATTATTTTACGCTCAGTGTGTCGTCTTGATCGCTGGTGAAAAGTTCATTTATTCTGTAGAATTGTCCGTCTCTCTCGCTCTCTCTCTCTCTCTCTCTGTCATGGTTAAAGGGGATAGTTCAGAGTGACATTCGTTATAGAATGGATGTTTCGGCGGTTGTCGTTCTTCGCATTCAATGATACCGAATTCCTAGCTGCAGACTAGTAATTAATATCAAAGACTTGTTCTTATTCTGTCGGTATCGATAGTCTAAGAGTTTATCCACATGGTATGGTTAAAAGATTCAGCAATGGTCTACAACCTTTGTCCTCCTAATGGAGAAAAACATGGTCTACAACCTTTGTCCTCCTAATGGAGAAAAACATGGTCTGCAACCTTTGTCCTCCTAATGGAGAAAAACATGGTCTACAACCTTTGTCCTCCTAATGGAGAAAAACATGGTCTGCAACCTTTAGCCATCTCGTAATGAGGTAAGCTCGGTCTGCTGATCGAGAACCTGAGTGGGGGTTTTATTCAGAAGGGCCGAAGAGGGCTGTCCCAGGAGGCCTGACCCTAACTGGGCTCAGGGGCTGTCCCAGGATGTCTGACCCTAACTGGGCTCAGGGGCAGTCCTCTGATTTAGTTCAAATCAAAAGGGAATTGTATTTTTCTTCAACAAACAGTCCAAAATCATATTACACAATTATACAAACAGTATCATACTCACTCATTCATCTTATACAACAATTAGATGTAAACCTCATATCTGAGGCTATTATATAAACAGCGTCTCCCATGAGCTTCCCCAAGTTGTAACAAATGGACCAGTTCGTAGCTGGATTCTTCACCGATCATTTATACTTTCTCCGGAACATGAAATTTGTTCGTACCTCAAGTTCTGTGAGGTGGAAGGATTTCCTTTGTTCTCCATGAAAGTCTACTCTCTCTATATTGTGTGGCCATGTGGCAGGGTCTTCTCAGGAATTTACGACCTCTCTGACCACAGCAACCTAGTTGAAGGAGGCAAGGGGGAGGCAGGGAGAGGGGGATGGGGCTTGCTATACCCAAAGAGGCCAACGTCATGACACACAGCAGACTATGGGAAAGCCTGGTCAATGGCTGCGCCTGACAAACACATCAAAATATGAGCGGTGCAGAGGTCTAAGGCGGTACAGCAGTCTAATGCACTGCATCTCAGTGCTAGAGGCATCATTACAGACTCTGGTTCGACTCCAGGCTGTATCAGAGCTGGCTGTAATTGGGAGTCCCATAAGGAGGCGCACAATTGGACCAGTGTCGTTAGGGTTTGGCCGGGGTAGGTTGTCAATGTAAATAAGAATTTGTTCTTAACTGACTTGTGTGTGGAAAGGGTGAAGAATCCTGCATTATTTCCAATGTACAAGAGATATGAAGAGACAGAGGATGTGGAAGCTAGGCCGGCGAGAGACTTCTGAACTCAAGAACCCAACAGACGATGTAGGTGCAAGCCTTTAGCTGAGCACTGGAGAGAGAAACCAGGAAAGAAAGCGAGAGAGAGAAAGAGAGAGTCCAGCTCCATGCTGGTCATTAATGAGGAGCAGGGAATCCTATTAGGGAGATAAGATGGAGGCGCCTCTCATAAAACAGCCATTCACATCCCTCCCTGAAGATCTCTTTATGAGCATGCTCATATTTTTAACAAGAGCCAGAGAGGGGGCCTCGGAGCCCCGCAGGCAGCACAGCTCAGCACAGCCGCATGCCTGGTGAACTATGAGGAGAGGAGGGAGATTCATGGCTCCCACTGGTAGGCTGCTAGGGTACATCTACCACTATTCTTCTGCTTTTTGCTCTTTGGACTGCCATTTTGTGAGTACTTAATTCTCTCTCTCTCTCTCTCTCTCTCTCTCTCGCTCTGTCTCTCTGTCAATTCAATTCAATTCAAGTGGCTTTATTGGCGTGGGAAACATGTGTTAACACTGTCAAAGCAAGTGAGGTAGATAATATACAAAAGTGAAATTAACAATAAAAATGATCAGTAAACATTACACATACAGAAGTTTCAAAATAATAAAGACATTACAAATCGTATATTATATATATATACAGTGTTGTAACAATGTACAAATGGTTAAAGTACACAAGGGGAAATAAATAAGCATAAATATGGGTTGTATTTACAATGGTGTTTGTTCTTCACTGGTTGCCCTTTTCTTGTGGCAACAGGTCACAAATATTGCTGCTGTGATGGCACACTGTGGAATTTCACCCAGTAGATATGGGAGTTTATCAAAATTGGGTTTGTTTTCAATTTTTTTGTGGATCTGTGTAATCTGAGGGAAATATGTGCCTCTAATATGGTCATACATTGGACAGGAGGTTAGGAGGTGCAGCTCAGTTTCCACCTAAGATTTGTGGGCAGTGTACACATAGCCTGTCTTCTCTTGAGAGCCATGTCTGTCTACGGTGGCCTTTCTCAATGGCAAGGCTATGCTCACTGAGTCTGTACATAGTCAAAGCTTTCCTTAAGTTTGGGTCAGTCACAGTGGTCAGGTATTCTGCCACTGTGTACTCTCTGTTTAGGGCCAAATAGCATTCTAGTCTGGTCTGTTTTTTTGTAAATTCTTTCCAATGTGTCAAGTAATTATCTTTTTGTTTTCTCATGATTTGATTGGGTCTAATTGTGCTGCTGTCCTGGGGCTCTGTGGGGTGTGTTTGTGAACAGAGCACCAGGACCAGCTTGCTTAGGGGACTCTTCTCCAGGTTCATCTCTCTGTAGGTGATGGCATTGTTATGGAAGGTTTTGGAATCGCTTTCTTTTAGGTGGTTGTAGAATTTAACGGCTCTTTTCTGGATATTGATAATTAGTGGGAATCAGCCTAGTTCTGCTCTGCATGCATTATTTGGTGTTCTACTTTGTACGCGAAGGATATTTTTGCGGAATACTGCATGCAGAGTCTCAATTTGGTGTTTGTCCCATTTTGTGAAATCTTGGTTGGTGAGCAGACCCCAGACCTCACAACCATAAAGGGCAATGGGCCCTATGACTGATTCAAGTATTTTTAGATCCTAATTGGTATGTTGAGTTTTATGTTCCTTTTGATGGTATAGAATGCCCTTCTTGCCTTGTTTCTCAGATCGTTCACATCTTTGTGGAAGTTACCTGTGGTGCTGATGTTTAGGGCAAGGTATGTATAGTTATTTGTGTGCTCTAGGGCAACGGTGTCTAGATGGAATTTGTATTTGAGGTCCTGGCGACTGGACCTTTTTTGGAACACCATTACTTTGGTCTTACTGAGATTTACTGTCAGGGCCCAGGTCTGGCAGAATCTGTGCAGAAGATCTAGGTGCTGCTGTAGGCCCTCCTTGGTTGGTGACAGAAGCACCAGATAATCAGCAAACAGTGGACATTTGACTTCAGATTATATATATATATATATATATATATATATATATATATATATATGTTGAAGAGGGTGAGGCTTAAGCTGCATCCCTGTCTCACCCCACGGCCCTGTGGGAATAAAAAAAAAATGTTGCCTATTTTAATGTCGTATGTTTTAGCCCGAACACCACTTTCCATCAATTTGTATAGCAGACCCTCATGCCTAATTGCCTAATTGAGTTGAAATCAACAAAGCATGAGAAGACTTTGCCTTTGTTTTGTTTTGTTTGTTTGTCAATTAGGGTGTGCAGGGTGAAAACATGGTCTGTCGTATGGTAATTTGGTATAAAGCCAATTTGACATTTGCTCAGTACATTGTTTTCACTGAGGAAATGTACGAGTCTGCTGTTAATGATAATGCAGAGGATTTTCCCAAGGTTGCTGTTGACGCATATCCCACGGTAGTTATTGGGGTCAAATTTGTCTCCACTTTTGTGGATTAGGGTGATCAGTCCTTGGTTCCAAATATTGGGGAAGATGCCAGAGCTAAGGATGATGTTAAAGAGTTTTTGTATAGCCAATTGGAATTTGTTGTCTGTATATTTGATCATTTCATTGAGGATACCATCAACACCACAGGCCTTTTTGGGTTGGAGGGTTTTTATTTTGTCCTGTAGCTCATTCAAGGTAATTGGAGAATCCAGTGGGTTCTGTTAGTCTTTAATAGTTGATTCTAAGATTTGTATTTGATCATGTATGTGTTTTTGCTCTTTGTTCTTTGTTGTAGAGCCAAAAACATTGGAGAAATGGTTTACCCATGCATCTCCAATTTGGATAGATAATTCTTCGTGTTGTTTTTTGTTTAGTGTTTTCCAATTTTCCCAGAAGTTGTTAGAGTCTATGGATTCTTCAATTACATTGAGCTGATTTCTGACGTGCTGTTCCTTCTTTTTCCGTAGTGTATTTCTGTATTGTTTTAGTGATTCACCATAGTGAAGGCGTAGACTCAGGTTTTCCGGGTCTCTATGTTTTTGGTTGGACAGGTTTATCAATTTCTTTCTTAGATTTTTGCATTCTTCATCAAACCATTTGTCATTGTTGTTCTTCGGTTTTCTATTTGAGATTTTTAGATTTGATAGGGAAGCTGAGAGGTCAAATATACTGTTAAGATTTTCTACTGCCAAGTTTACACCTTCACTATTACAGTGGAACGTTTTACCCAGGAAATTGTCTAAAAGGGATTGAATTTGTTGTTGCCTAATTGTTTTTTGGTAGGTTTCCAAACTGCATTCCTTCCATCTATAACATTTCTTAATGTTACTCGGTTCCTTTGGCTTTGATGCCTCATGATTGAGTATTGCTCTGTTCAAGTAGACTGTGATTTTGCTGTGGTCTGATAGGGCTGTCAGTGGACTGACTGTGAACGCTCTCAGAGACTCTGGGTTGAGGTCAGTGATAAAGTAGTCTTCAGTACTACTGCCAAGAGATGAGCTATAGGTGTACCTACTATAGGAGTCCCCTCGAAGCCTGCCATTGACTATGCACATACCCAGCGTGCGACAGAGCTGCAGGAGTTGTGACCCGTTTTTGTTGGTTATGGGGGAGGGAATGCTGTCACCTTTTCTCTCTCTCTCTCTCTCTCTCTCTCTCTCTCTCTCTCTCTCTCTCTCTCTCTCTCTCTCTCTCTCACCCTCTCTCTCTCTCAACCTCTCTCTCTCTCAACCTCTCTCTCTCACCCTCTCTCTCTCACCCTCTCACCCTCTGTCGTCCCTGACTTGAGGAGCTCTAAAATGAGGACATCTGGCACATCTACTCCCCACACTGAATTTATGTTTGGCAGGTTTGTTTGCGCCTGCAGAAAGGCAACGTTGGATAAAGCTCCAGTCTGGGTGAGATCCTCTTCTATAAAACTTTGGGATTAGGAAGCAAACACTACTGGCTGTGTGCAGATGGAGCGTTTATGCCCAAAGCTTTGATCCAACACACACTCTACCCTGCAGATGCTGCCTTGGACGGCACTGCCAAAACACAAAGTAGGGAGACGAGAAGACGAAGAGCAGAGGAAGAGGGATGTACACAGAAACAAAAGCACCACCTCCTAAATCCGAGTGAGAGAGAGATAAAGAGAGAGAGGGAGAAAAAGAGGGAGCGAGAGAGAAAGAGAGAGAGAGGGGGGAGAGGGGTGGAGAGTGGAGGAGAGAGAGAGAGAGAGAGAGAGAGAGAGAGAGAGAGAGAGAGAGGGAGAGGATGAGAAGGAGAGATGGAGAGAGGAAGAGAAGGAGAGAGAGAAGGAGAGAGGGAAGGAGAGAGGGAGAGAATAGAATTTGTGCCAGTAAAAGATCAGCACTGTATGTTCAGCAAATCATCTCATCTCTAAGCAGAACAAAGGAAAGACACCTGGAGGGAGAAGAAAGGCAGAGAGCTGAAAGAGGCGTTAACGAAACAGAAGGACAAATTCCCTTTTGATCGATAGTTCAGTGTCTCTGCCTCAGGCCATTCCCCGGCCATTTTCTCGGCGGGATTCCCGGAGGCTGGGCTCAGGCGCTCGAATGACGGGATGAACCAGTGGAACATCAGAACACCCGCAGGGCACTAGTTTCCTATGCTCAGGACACTGCACTCTGCTTTGCCTCATTCAGCCCAGTCTGAAGCACCTTGCTGTGTTTAAATATATCATCATTCACTCGCGATATGGGAAAATTGCATGCGGACACAGGGATAATGTTAATATGAGCTGTTTACACACACTATGGGAGCGTACACTGATTCAGAATGTTCTCAGCGGTGGTCTTCCTTGAAATGTAATGTTAGTGATGTGCTTTGCTGCTGCTGTTGTTGTTGTTTATATGCTGCTTGAAGGTCAGGTTTGACCTGAAATAGACCTGCCACTTTGAAGGTCAAAATTGTATCCACATTTTTAAAGCACATTAATAATAAGAGAGTGAGATTGAAGGACAGAGAGAGATAAAGAGTACATAACACATGGGGAATGGTCTTTCATAAAATATTAATCAAAATGGATTCACACTGTGATTCACAAGTCAATATACTTTTGGGGGGGAACTTATTAGCTCATACCAGACTTGCCTACATTGTACTTCAGTCTCACCTGCCTCTCATTTGGTACACCCTACTGATGAACTGAAAACCCTCTTCCAAAAAGAGAAATCCTTCGGCTGAAATGTCTGGCTGGTTGACGCCTGAAAGTTCCAAGTCTTCAGCTATTCATCTGTAATTCAACTCCCTGCAAAGTCAAGCTACCCTCTCTCATCTCCTGGCTGAGGTTTCAGGGCACGGTATCATTGAAAGGGTGGATTACCGACATGCTGTTTTTGTGAAAGGTAGCTAATCTATGTGCTAATTCAAATTGTTACTCCATGATGCATCAGTCATTAATGCCCAGCTAACTCATTACGTCCGTTTATTTAAAGCCACTGTGATTAGTACAAGAGAGAAAGTGTCTCTGAAGTTTTGGATGTAACCCTCTCCACAAGTAATGCTCTGATGATGTGGAGGGGGGGGGGGGTAAAGGAGAGAGAGAGAGAGAGAGAGAGAGAGAGAGAGAGAGAGAGAGAGAGAGAGAGAGAGAGCGAGAGAGAGAGAGAGAGAGAGAGAGAAACGGATGTACCCTCCACAAAGAGATTCTGATTATAGGGGAAAAGAGAGTAGAGAGAGAAACAGGCAGACAGTGTCATATTTCCCCATAAGGCTGAATCTGTGTGGAAGGCATTTGAAGGAAAGAGTGATTTATATTCCACATGAGGCTGAGGGAAGAGGGGAAGAGGCTGGGGCTAAGGAAGAGAATATGTCCTCAGGGGATATTGGGGGGAGGTAAGGAGAGTGAAAGTAATATTTCCCACGAGGCATTTGGGGGGAAGCTAAGTGCACTTCTGAAAGTGTGATATTGTCAATGAAGTAGGCTGGAGGCTGAGTAGGAAGGAAGGAGTAAGGGTTGCTAGCTTGCTCTCCAAGAGAGAGAGCAAGAGAGAGAGAGAGAGAGAGAGAGAGAGAGAGAGACAGGGAGGGTGAGGGAGAGAGGCTAAGGACTCAATTCAATACTTATTGCCAAAGTTCAGCGCTATAGCGCACTTGAAATGCTATGAATTTCTGATGTGCAGTGTTAACCGTGAATGCAGTCTCAGCGAACATGGGAACATTGCCTATTGCGCTGAACTTGATTGAATCATGTCCTAACTCCCCATCTCATCCAGTTATGGAGAAGACCAAAGGAGTCAAATATATCCACAGTGAAATATATCCATCTCATTGGTTTCTCATTAACAGAGAAGAAAGGCTAGCCTGGTGTCTGTTAAAGGGGTTTTAAGTGGTTGGTGGGGAGAGTGAACAAAGGAGATGGGAGGCTTTTGCCCTCAGAGCAGCACAGAGACAAGGATTAATATTCTGCACCATGCTGGCTTAACCCTACCGGTCAAACCTAATACCCAATGGTTACTACATTAAATTAGCAGGAGAGGAGAGAGGGGAGATAATGTGAGGAGAATGGAGCAGGGCCGGCTCCAGGCATAAGCCACATACTGTAGGGCCCCCCCACTCATGCCCCCCCCCCCCCCTGGCCCCCCCAACCAATTTTTTTACTTTTTTCTGGGGGGGAACTCAATCAGGGTCTCAAATTACCGTTGAGAGTTAGTTTAGTATAATACACTAGATGTCATTTTTAAATTTGGTTGTGCATTAGCAGTTTATCTCTTGTTATATATCAGTCACTGACAGTCACTCAATTACTCAATTAGCATTTCAGCTAAAAAACATTTGATTGGTAAATTGCTATCTGAACTTAATCATGGCCGCATACTGACCGGACTCACAGTGCATGTTCCCAGGGGTCCTGACCTCCAGGGGGCCCCCACGGATTTTGTTAGTCAGAGATCATTAACATGGCATAAGTCTTGTCAAAATATGTCTTGGCAAAAATTGCAGGAAATTAGCTTTAAAACTGCAAAAGATTTCTCTCCACCCCATGGCAAAATGGGTACAATTGCATGAAATTTGTTATCAATTTGCAGTATTTGACCTCTGTCCCATGGCATGTCCAGAACGGATGGCCACATTTTGCAATCTCTGACCCAACTTTGTTATTTTGTAATTATTTTGTTATTCATTTTGTACTTTATTTTCACTAAATGTATCAACTATAATTTCTTACAACGGCAAAGACGTTTTGAATATCAGATCAGCAGTTACTTACTCCAGTTAATCTGCCCTGGGCTAGTACAGATACTACAGGACTGCTTTGCTAGCGTGGATTGGAAATTTGTTTTGCGTTTCTGCCGATAACATAGACGCGCTAACCACCTCCGTCACCGGGTTCATTAGAAAATGTATCAGCAATATTGTCACCAAGGTGAGGGTTCGCTGCTTCCCCAATCAAAAACCCTGGATTAACACTAAGGTTTGCGCTAAACTAAAGGACAGGGTTACCGCAGACAGAGGGTCTCAAATTACCGTTGAGAGTTAGTTTAGTATAATACACTAGATGTCATTTTTAAATTTTGTTGTGCATTAGCAGTTTATCTCTTGTTATATATCAGTCACTGACAGTCACTCAATTACTCAATTAGCATTTCAGCTAAAAAACATTTGATTGGTAAATTGCTATCTGAACTTAATCATGGCCGCATACTGACCGGACTCACAGTGCATGTTCCCAGGGGTCCTGACCTCCAGGGGGCCCCCACGGATTTTGTTAGTCAGAGATCATTAACATGGCATAAGTCTTGTCAAAATATGTCTTGGCAAAAATTGCAGGAAATTAGCTTTAAAACTGCAAAAGATTTCTCTCCACCCCATGGCAAAATGGGTACAATTGCATGAAATTTGTTATCAATTTGCAGTATTTGACCTCTGTCCCATGGCATGTCCAGAACGGATGGCCACATTTTGCAATCTCTGACCCAACTTTGTTATTTTGTAATTATTTTGTTATTCATTTTGTACTTTATTTTCACTAAATGTATCAACTATAATTTCTTACAACGGCAAAGACGTTTTGAATATCAGATCAGCAGTTACTTACTCCAGTTAATCTGCCCTGGGCTAGTACAGATACTACAGGACTGCTTTGCTAGCGTGGATTGGAAATTTGTTTTGCGTTTCTGCCGATAACATAGACGCGCTAACCACCTCCGTCACCGGGTTCATTAGAAAATGTATCAGCAATATTGTCACCAAGGTGAGGGTTCGCTGCTTCCCCAATCAAAAACCCTGGATTAACACTAAGGTTTGCGCTAAACTAAAGGACAGGGTTACCGCAGACAGAGCTATCATAGACAACCCTGAGGCTACGTCCGAGGACAGGAATAAATCATACTACACAGGCTCCGACACCCGCCGCATGTGGCAGGGACTACAGTCAGTTACGGATTACAAAGGACGACCCAACCGTGATCTACCCAACGATGCCTCTCTACCAGATGAACACAGCGTTTTTTTATGCACACTTCGACAACAGCAACATCGTGCTGTGTGTGAGGGCCGTCTCCAACACAGAGGATTGGGTGATCGTGCTCTCTGAGACTGATGTGAAAAGGGTCTTTAATCAGGTCAACGCCCGCAGGGGCACGGGGCTCGACGGTATTCCAGGGCACCTTCTCAGAGCATGCACAGAACAGCTGGCAGGCATATTCATAGTAATTTTCATTCTGTAATCCCCACATGTTTTAAGACGACCACCATCCTCCCTGTTTCCAAGAACTCTAAGGCTTCATGCCACAACGACTACCGCCCTATACATTGACTACCGCCCAGTACATCACTGGGGTCGAGCTCCCTGCCATCCAGGACCTCCATATCAGGAGGTGTGGTAGGAAGGCCCGGAAAATCGTTAAGGACTCCAACCACCCAAGCCATAAACAAGTCTTTCTGCTTCCGCACGGCAAGCGGTACCGGTGGATCAAGTCTGGCACCAACAGGCTCTTGAAGAGCTTCTGTCCCGAAGCGATACGACTGATAAATAGCTGACAAAATAGTTACATGGACTATCTGAGTTGACTTGGTATCTTTATTGACCTTTTATTCTATGCACACTCACAGGGCCTTGCACTCTCACACACTCACTCACTCCATCATCTGCTAACACATATTCACATACATTTATACTGACTCTACACACACTCACATACAAGCTGCTGCTGCTACTCTGTTCATCATACAGCCTGATGCCTAGTCACCTTACCCCTATACATGGGCTCCAGAGTGGCGCAGCTGTCTAAGGCACTGCATCTCAGTGTCAGAGGTGTCACTACAGACCCTGGTTCCATTCCAGACTGTATCACAGCTGTCTAAGGCACTGCATCTCAGTGTTAGAGGTGTCACTACAGACCCTGGTTCCATTCCAGACTGTATCACAGCTGTCTAAGGCACTGCATCTCAGTGTTAGAGGTGTCACTACAGACCCTGGTTCCATTCCAGACTGTATCGCAGCTGTCTAAGGCACTGCATCTCAGTGTCAGAGGAGTCACTACAGACCCTGGTTCCATTCCAGACTGTATCACAGCTGTCTAAGGCAATGCATCTCAGTGCTAGAGGAGTCACTACAGACCCTGGTTCCAATTCCAGACTGTATCACAGCTGTCTAAGGCACTGCATCTCAGTGTTAGAGGTGTCACTACAGACCCTGGTTCCATTCCAGACTGTATCACAGCTGTCTAAGGCAATGCATCTCAGTGTTAGAGGTGTCACTACAGACCCTGGTTCCATTCCAGACTGTATCACAGCTGTCTAAGGCACTGCATCTCAGTGTCAGAGGTGTCACTACAGACCCTGGTTCCATTCCAGACTGTATCACAGCTGTCTAAGGCACTGCATCTCAGTGTTAGAGGTGTCACTACAGACCCTGGTTCCATTCCAGACTGTATCACAGCTGTCTAAGGCACTGCATCTCAGTGTTAGAGGTGTCACTACAGACCCTGGTTCCATTCCAGACTGTATCGCAGCTGTCTAAGGCACTGCATCTCAGTGTCAGAGGAGTCACTACAGACCCTGGTTCCATTCCAGACTGTATCACAGCTGTCTAAGGCAATGCATCTCAGTGCTAGAGGAGTCACTACAGACCCTGGTTCCAATTCCAGACTGTATCACAGCTGTCTAAGGCACTGCATCTCAGTGTTAGAGGTGTCACTACAGACCCTGGTTCCATTCCAGACTGTATCACAGCTGTCTAAGGCAATGCATCTCAGTGTTAGAGGTGTCACTACAGACCCTGGTTCCATTCCAGACTGTATCACAGCTGTCTAAGGCACTGCATCTCAGTGTCAGAGGTGTCACTACAGACCCTGGTTCCATTCCAGACTGTATCACAGCTGTCTAAGACACTGCATCTCAGTGTTAGAGGAGTCACTACAGACCCTGGTTCCATTCGCGACTGTATCACAGCTGTCTAAGGCACTGCATCTCAGTGCCAGAGGTGTCACTACAGACCCTGGTTCCATTCCAGACTGTATCACAGCTGTCTAAGGCACTGCATCTCAGTGTTAGAGGAGTCACTACAGACCCTGGTTCCATTCGCGACTGTATCACAGCTGTCTAAGGCACTGCATCTCAGTGCCAGAGGTGTCACTAGAGACCCTGGTTCCATTCGCGACTGTATCACAGCTGTCTAAGGCACTGCATCTCAGTGTTAGAGGAGTCACTACAGACCCTGGTTCCATTCGCGACTGTATCACAGCTGTCTAAGGCACTGCATCTCAGTGTCAGAGGTGTCACTAGAGACATCACTACAGACTCCCTGGTTTGAATCCAGGCTGTATCCTGGTTTAGTCTAACTTAAGTTGGGACCCAAGCACAGTGTACCTAACCTTCTCCAGAGGAGGATATGACATCACCTCCTTAACCCACTGCATAAAGGAGGGGGGCTTTGCAGACTTCCAGTGAAAGAGGACAAGGCGGCGAGCTAGCAGTGAGGCAAATGCTATCACGTTCACCTGATGCATGGTAACATTCTGGTCTAGGGGAAGTTACCCAAAAATGGTAGTGAATGGTTTGGGGCCAGCAGTTGTATTATACATATGTGAGAATGCCTCAAAAATGGGGTCCCAGAAGACACTCAAAGATTGGCATGACCAAAACATGTGTCCCACAGTTGCTGGACTCTGGTAACCTCTCAAACACTTGGGGTCAACATTTGTATATATTTTGTTAATCTGCCATCAAGTAATGGAGACGGTGTAGAACATTGAACTGAATGAGCCCATACCTTAATCAAAATGATGAGGTGTGGATACGCTCAATACTGTGTTGCCATATGTCATCGGGTAGCTCGCCACACATGTCTTGCTCTCATGCAGATGTTGTATTTGCCAAGGAAGGCGGATTAATGTTCTGTATTATGTCTGATAATCTGGAGATTGTACCCTTCAGATAAGGGTTAAGATCTAAGCACCTCTCGACTGGACACTTAGTGGGCTCCAGTGGGAATTTAAGGGAAACGTTTTTTAGCATATCTGTGAGTTTGCAGACATCTGAAAAAGTGGCTATTGGGAATATTATGGTCAACCCTCAGAGTATCAAATTAGACTAATGTGTTATCAACAAATAGGTCACAAAAAAACACCAGACCGTTCCTAGGCCAGAACTGGAATGCCATGTCAATCTGTGATGCTGGGAAGAGATGATTAGATGTTAATGGAGAGAAGCCGCTTGCTTGTTTAAGGCTAAAGTGACTTCGGAATTGGGACTAGATGTTAAGGAACAATGAGATTCAAAACATGGGTGCCAAGGTTCATGGTTCTTGACTGTAACTCCATGATGGCCCAGTTGGACCATCCTTGTTTTCAAATGTAGAAACCTAATAAGCACATTTAGAGATATTTGCTGATCAGTAGTAGTGTAAATAAATGGTAAGGCCCAGCCCGCCTGCGGGCCTAGGTCTCTCTAGATATATCTTTCTCATTTGTGGATTTGACTTATTCCAAATTAAATTGTAAATGTAGCTGCCCAATTGTTTGATCTGGGAATAATTTGGAATAAGTACAAAAACGTAGGTAGTACAGTCACCTTCATCTACAAGTCCTTGCTAGGTAAAGCTCCGCCTTCTCTCAGTTCACTGGTCACGATGGCAACACCCACCCGTAGCACACGCTCCAGCAGGTGTATCTCACTGATCATCCCTAAAGCCAACACCTCATTTGGCCGCCTTTCCTTCCAGTTCTCTGCTGCCTGTGACTGGAACGAATTGCAAAAATCTCTGAAGTTGGAGACTTTTATCTCCCTCACCAACTTTAAACATCTGCTATCTGAGCAGCTAACCGATTGCTGTAGCTGTACATAGTCCGTCAGTAAATAGCCCACCCAATTTACCTACCTCATCCCCATACTGTTTTTATTTATTTACTTTTCTGCACTTTTGCACACCAGTATCTCTACCTGCACATGACCATCTGATCATTTATCACTCCACTCTACCTCCTCATGCCTTTTGCACACAATGTATATAGACTCTTTTTTTTATTTTTTTCTACTGTGTTATTGACTTGTTTATTGTTTACTCCATGTGTAACTCTGTGTTGTTGTCTGTTCACACTGCTATGCTTTATCTTGGCCAGGTCGCAGTTGTAAATGAGAACTTGTTCTCAACTAGCCTACCTGGTTAAATAAAGGTGAAATAAAAATAAAATAAAAACAGAATTAATGCAACCTGCTAATGAAATGGGAAGAGATGACCACCTTATGAAATCCTTCTTAGTGTGTTCCAGGAGTGTTTTTGAGTTATGTTTAAACAGAGCCTTAAATGAGTTTGTGACCTTTATCCACAATTTTAATAAAATATATATATATATATTTAACCGTTATTTTACCAGGTAAGTTGACTGAGAACACTTACAGCAACGACCTGGGGAATAGTTACAGGGGAGAGGAGTAAAGATAAGTAAAATAACTAAAGACCATATGCTCCACCTTAAATAGGAAATTGGCATACCCAATACCTAACTGACTAATGGGGATGGCCACAATTTGTTTTAGGTTTAACGTATAACCAGAGAATGTCCCAAAACCTTGAAGCATGTCTACGAGATAGGGTACAGACTCCATAGGGTACAGACTCCATAGGGTACAGACTCCATAGGGTACAGGCTCCATAGGGTGCAGACTCTATAGGGTACAGACTCCATAAGGGTACAGACTCCATAGGGTACAGACTCCATAGGGTACAGGCTCCATAGGGTACAGACTCCATAGGGTGCAGACTCCATAGGGTACAGGCTCCATAGGGTACAGACTCCATAGGGTGCAGACTCCATAGGGTACAGGCTCCATAGGGTACAGACTCCATAGGGTACAGGCTCCATAGGGTACAGACTCCATAGGGTACAGACTCCATAGGGTACAGACTCCATAGGGTGCAGACTCCATAGGGTACAGGCTCCATAGGGTACAGGCTCCATAGGGTACAGGCTACATAGGGTACAGACTCCATAGGGTACAGGCTCCATAGGGTACAGGCTCCATAGGGTACAGACTCCATAGGGTACAGGCTCCATACAGTACAGACTCCATAGGGTACAGGCTCCATAGGGTACAGGCTCCATAGGGTACAGACTCCATAGGGTACAGGCTCCATACAGTACAGACTCCATAGGGTACAGGCTCCATAGGGTACAGGCTCCATAGGGTACAGGCTCCATAGGGTACAGGCTCCATAGGGTACAGACTCCATAGGGTACAGACTCCATAGGGTACAGGCTCCATAGGGTACAGGCTCCATAGGGTACAGGCTCCATAGGGTACAGACTCCATAGGGTACAGACTCCATAGGGTACAGGCTCCATAGGGTACAGACTCCATAGGGTACAGGCTCCATAGGGTACAGGCTCCATAGGGTACAGGCTCCATAGGGTACAGGCTCCATAGGGTACAGACTCCATAGGGTACAGGCTCCATAGGGTACAGACTCCATAGGGTACAGGCTCCATAGGGTACAGACTCCATAGGGTACAGACTCCATAGGGTACAGGCTCCATAGGGTACAGACTCCATAGGGTACAGGCTCCATAGGGTACAGACTCCATAGGGTACAGGCTCCATAGGGTACAGGCTCCATAGGGTACAGACTCCATAGGGTACAGACTCCATAGGGTACAGGCTCCATAGGGTACAGGCTCCATAGGGTACAGACTCCATAGGGTACAGACTCCATAGGGTACAGGCTCCATAGGGTACAGGCTCCATAGGGTACAGACTCCATAGGGTACAGGGTTAGAGATGTATAAAAGAAGATTGTCTGCATATAAGGACACCTTGTGAGTTATGTCACCCCTTAGTATTCCCTTAATCCTCTCCTCCGTGCGCAGGGTGATAGCAAGAGTCTCAATAGCCATATGAAATAGGAAAGGGGAAAAACAACAACCCTGCCTAGCCCCCCTGTAGAGAGGGAAGTAGCTGGAGGTAATATTGTTGTTGCGAACAGAAGTCACTGGAGATGAGTACAAAATCTTAATCCGGGAAAGGAATGACATGTCACGTCCTGACCTTAGTTCCTTTTGTATGTTTCTATTTTAGGTTGGTCAGGGCGTGAGTTGGGGTGGGCATTCAATGTTTTTGTTCTATGTTTGGTATTTCTATGTGTTTGGCCTGGTATGGTTCCCAATCAGAGGCAGCTGTCAATCGTTGTCTCTGATTTAGAACCATACTTAGGTAGCCTGTTTTCCCACTCTTCTTGGTGGGTGGTTGTTTTGTGTTGTGTGTCTGCACCAGCCAGAACTGTTTTCTGGTGTGTGTCTGCACCAGCCAGAACTGTTTCGGTCATTCGCTTTGTTATTTTTGTGATTTCAGTGTTCATTAAATAAATATGGACACATACCACTCTGCACCTTGGTCCTCTCCTTCTTCCACCTACGACAGCCGTTACATGACAGGCCAAACCCAAATCTCTCTAGTACTGTAAATACATATTCCCACTTAACCTGGTCGAAAGCCTTCTCAGCATCAAGAGAGCTGACAACCTCTGGCTGTCGAGTTGAGTGGGCAGAATAAAGAACATTACATAGCCGGCACATATTATAGAAAGATTACCTACCTGAGATAAATCCGGTTTGGTCAGAGTTCATTATATTAGCTATCACTGACTAAATGGCACGAGAGGACCTTAATGAGGCTGATAGGGCGGTATGAGCCACAGTCTACGGGATCCTTTTTAAGCAAAACCGAAATAGTCGCCTGCGTAACTGTCTGGGCAGTTTCTGACTAGAAAATATTGAGTTAAGGGTAGGGGATAACTGAGAGGAAAATGCTTTAGAAAATGCAATAGGGAAGCCATCAGGCCCAGGAGCTTTACCGCTCTGCATGGACTGGATTGCCAGAGTAGCTTCATCATCACTTATTGAGGCATCCATGTTAGTTTGTTCATCTGAACTGAGATAGAGGATGTACAGATTGTCTAGAAATGCATGCATATGAGATGTATCAGGAAGAGCCTCTGATGAGTAAAGAGCAGAGTAGAATTGCTTACATTGATTGTTGATTTCTTTGAGATTGGTAGAAGTTTGGTAGAAATCAGCTGCAACACAGATTGGGGCGGCAGGGTAGCCTAGTGGTTAGAGTGTTGGACTAGCAACCGGAAGGTATAACGCAACGTTAACTATTCATGAAAATTGCAAATGAAATGAAATAAATATATTGGCTCACAAGCTTAGCCTTTTGTTAACAACACTGTCATCTCAGATTTTCAAAAAATGCTTTTCAACCATAGCTACACAAGCATTTGTATTGATAGCCGTATTGATAGCTAGCATAGCATTAAGCCTAGCATTCAGCAGGCAACATTTTCACAAAAACAAGAAAAGCATTAAAAGAAAATAATTTACCTTTGAAGAACTTCAGATGTTTTCAATTTTTTTTACCTTTATTTAACCAGGCAAGTCAGTTAAGAACACATTCTTATTTTCAATGACGGCCTGGGAACAGTGGGTTAACTGCCTGTTCAGGGGCAGAACGACAGATTTGTACCTTGTCAGCTCGGGGGTTTGAACTCGCAACCTTCCGGTTACTAGTCCAACGCTCTAACCACTAGGCTACCCTGCCGCCTCAATGAGGAGACTCTCAGTTAGATAGCAAATGTTCAGTTTTTCCAAAAAGATTATTTGTGTAGGAGAAATTGCTCCATTTTGTTCATCACCTTTGGCTAAGAAAAAAACCCGAAAATTCAGTCAAACAACTTTTTTCCAAATTAACTCCATAATATCGACAGAAACATGGCAAACGTTGTTTAGAATCAATCCTCAAGGTGTTTTTCACATATCTATTTGATGATAAATCACTCGTGGCAGTTTTGTTTCTCCTCTTGTTCAAAATGGAAAAATGCACACACCTGGAGATTACGCAATAGTTTCGACGGAGGACACCGAGCGGACACCTGGTAAATGTAGTCTCTTATGGTCAATTTTCCAATGATATGCCTACAAATACATCACAATGCTGCAAACACCTTGGGGAAACGACAGAAAGTGTAGGCTCATTCCTTGCGCAATCACAGCCATATAAGGAGACATTGGAACACAGCGCATTCGAAATCTGGCTCACTTCCTGTATGAAATTTCATCTTGGTTTCGCCTGTAGCATTAGTTCTGTGGCACTCACAGACAATATATTTGCAGTTTTGGAAACGTCAGTGTTTTCTTTCCAAAGCTGTCAATTATATGCATAGTCGAGCATCTTTTCGTGACAAAATATCTTGTTTAAAACGGGAACGTTTTTCATTCCAAAAATGAAATACTGCCCCCAGAGGTTCAAGAGGTTAACCTCATAGTCATTGTATCATTTCAAGTCCAAAGTATCAGAGACAAAACAGCAGAGCTACAGATCCAAAACAACTAAAAATGTGTCACTGTCCCTTACTTTTGGAGTGCACTGTATGTACATGTAACGGATGTGAAACGGCTAGCTTAGTTAGCGGTGGTGCGCGCTAAATAGCGTTTCAATTGGTGACATCACTTGCTCTGAGACCTGATAGTAGTGGTTCCCCTTGCTCTACAAGGGCCGTGGCTTTCGTGGAGCGATGGGTAACGATGCTTCGTGGGTGTCAGTTGTTGATGTGTGCAGGTTTGTGCCCGGGTATGGGCGAGGGGACGGTCTAAAGTTATACTGTTACATACATACAGGTTGGGATAAAGTGACTAGTCAATGGGAAAGATAATAAACAGTAACAGCAGTGTCTGTGATCTGCAAAAAGACATTCCGGGCAGCTATCGGTTAACCATTTAAGTAACTATTTAGCTATCTTTTTTTGTAATTATATTTTTTATTGTTTCCTTTCACGATATAACAACAATGTAATCGAATTACATTTAGCATTAAACAATAACTTGACGGACATGAATGTACAGTGCACCAGGAAAGCACCCAGACCCCCAGACCCTGCCCCAAACCCCGTCACGCCACAGCCCCACTCCAAAATGGACCATATTAAAAAAAACTTCCTCATCAATCCACACACAACATCCTACAATGACAACGCAAAGAAAGCTCTCCCTCCACCATGGGGCACCACGTGCAGGCCGACAAGGGAAAATGAAACTATCCAAATCCATTCTAGAACAAGGATGCAACGCAACAAAACGTGGAAAAGTCAAGGGGTGTGAACACTCCCCGAACACAACGCACACACAATAAAGATAGAAAAGGAAACAAACTTTTCCATAATGCCTATTACAACAAAAGGACAAGCTAAACAAACAACAGACCCTACCCCTTCCAGTCATCTATGTATGTCTGTAGTCTATCAGGCCATTACATATTGTTTTCTCTTTCTATCTGAGAGAGAAAAAAAACATTTTATAAATCAATCTTTCATATGAAGCTGTTTCTGACAAGGCTATGTACGATTCCTTATAAGAGGGAGGGTCCTTCTCCCTCCAGTGTCTCAGTATTACTCTTTTGGCTGTGGCTAGAGAAACTTTTAGCCAGGTTTAACATGAGCTTCTCAGTCTATCAATATCCTTAGTGATATTCAGTAATAGCAAAGCAGTATTTGCAGGTATTGTGGTACCCAGAATATCCCCAACCTTTCCCATTACATTCTGCCTAAAGGTATGTACGCTTGGACAGTCAGAGAACATATGGATCATGTCACGTGTACTTGACTGACATCTCCAGCATAGACTGGATTCTATCAAACCTATTCTGTTCAACCTCAGAGGAGTCCAATGAATCCTATTGAACACTTTCAATTAAATCAGCATCTCTCATAGGGACGAGCATCTGTTGTACTATTATATTCCATTCCTCCAAATGTTACCTCCCTGGTATTTTTCCCCATACGGATTTTAGGCCCTTACAAGTTGTATTAAATCCACCTATAAGGTGGTTATATATAAGCCCTGCGGTATGTGGTCATTTGCAAAGGATTTCAATCTTAACACTTATATCGGAATGTACTGGGAATTTGTTTTGATTTTGTCCTACCTTTAAACCTTAAATATCTCTCTAAGTTGGAGATATCTCCAAAGTGTTGTTTCTGTAAATTATACTTGGACCTTAACTCTTCAAAAGAGATAAGTGTTTTCTTGATATAGCCAACCAATGTTCTTTATCTCCTTTCTATACCAATCTTTCCAGAAACCATGTGTCCTCCTATTTCCAATTTAGGGGTTGTTCCATAACGAAACAGAGCTTGTCAAGAAAGGTGAAGAAATCTCTCTCTTACGAATCTGACTCCATGTATTTTTTGTATGGGACATTATTGGATTCTGCAGTCCCACCTTTTGTTGACTCAAACAATCTGATGCTCCGAATGGGACATTACGTTCCTCTTCCATTTCCATCCAAATTGGGCTAGTCGGGTTCTCAATAGAGCGCCTATTTAGGCAGCTACTAAGGCTTCCTGATATAACTGCATGTTAGAGAGCTTTAATCCTCCCTTCTCAGGCTTTGCCTGTAATCGTGCTAATTTCCTCCTGGCATTTTTACCGGCCCAAATAAACTCAGTAATCATTTTGTCTATGGATTTAGAAGTATAGACAGTTATGGATAGTGGTAACATGCTGATGACGTAGTTCAGTTTAGCAGCTATGACCATCTTTATAACCCGTATCCTACCCCAAAATGGGATTTGTAGCGTATCCTGGCTCTTAAACTGGAGTTGAATTGTGTTCAATAGTGGGTCAAGGTTTTCAGAAATCATTTATTTTATTTTTATTTTTTTCACCTTTATTTAGCCAGGTAGGCTAGTTGAGAACAAGTTCTCATTTACAACTGCGACCTGGCCATCATGTTCTCTAGACTAGGATTTCAAGTGATCCCCAGGTACCTCAAGTTTTAAGGGACCCATTGAAATCTCCTGCTGAGGAGGTAATTTCTCAGACAATGTTTTGACAGGGGCATTACTTCAGATCTGGTCCAGTTTACTTTATAGCCCGATGTCGCTGAAAATGCATTTACTAGGTCCAGTAAAGGTGATATGGAGAGTTGAGGGTCTGACATTAATGTTGTCTGCATAAAGCAGTAGTTTATTCTCTATTAACCCCTTTGATTGACTGATGCAACCTAATGGCTTCGGATAATGGTTCTAATGCTATAATAAATAGGAGAGGTGAGAGACAGTCACCTTGTTTTGTGCCTCGTCCTCCTGAAAATGAGGTCCGTTAGTGACTACTATGGATTTGGGGTTGTTGTACATATGTTTAATTATATTCTGAAATCCCTGGCCAAATACAAATCTATTCATAGTATAATGCAGGTAGTCTCAGCCCATCCTATCAAAGGCTTTCTCTGGGTCTGAAGATACAGCTGCCATTGAAGTATCCAGATCTTTTGTCTTCCAGATGACATTCAATAGGCATCTAAGATTTTTAGATGAAGTTCTGTCTTTCACACCTGGTCTGGATTTATGATTTGATTCACCCGCATAGCCAGAAGTTTCAAGTCACAATTTATCAAATATATTGGACGGTAGCTCCCACACTCCTGGGGATCCTTTCCCTTTCTGAGGATTATGGTGACTACTGCATCACTCATAGAAGGTGGGAGCTCACCTGTGTCAATCGATGTGTTCAATGTTTTCAATATTTCTGGGCCAAGCTGCTCTGCAAACCTTTTATAGAAATCACTGGGTATCCCATTCAACCCTGGAGTTTTACCACTGGGTGATTGTCTAAAGGTTTCGGACTATTCCTCCAAACTAATAGGGCGGTCGATCCAGTTTCTGTCTTCCTCTGTTAGTTTAGGAAGGTTCAGATTCTGAAAGAATGCCTCTGCTTTCTGCATATCTGGAGGACCGTCTGAAGTAGAAAGTTCCTGATAGAAGTCTCTAAATATAATGTTTATTTCTTTATGATTGGCATGATTGGTCTTATTTCTGATTCCACCTACTTGCCGATCTTTCTCTACATTTCAATAGATTGGCCAACAGGTTTCCTGCCTTTACACCTGATTCGTACCATCTCTGCTTCAGCCTGTACATTTAATATTCAGTTTTTTACTGAAGAAAGTATTCAGCTCGTAATTGGTTTTCATCAGATTTACCAGAGAAATGTTAGGATTGGACCAATATTCCCCTGCAGAGTTTTGAGCTCTGTTTCAAGTTTGTACATTTGCTTAATAGTAGCTGATCGTTGTATCATTACAAAATAACGCTTCTGTTACGGTTTTCTTCTGGTGAAAGAGAGGCGGACCAAAACGCAGCGTGGTTGAAGTTCATGTTTTTTTTAAGAAGAAAAACTATACATGAACAAACTACAAAAACAAGAAACGTGTAAACCCAAAACAGTCCTAACTGGTGCGAAACACAGAGACAGGAGACAATCACCCATGAAATACCCACAGAATATGGCTGCCTAAATATGGTTCCCAATCAGAGACAACGATAAACATCTGCCTCTGATTGAGAACCACTCTAGGCAACCATAGACTTACCTAGAATACTATACTAAACACAACCCCATTAATCTACAAAACCACTAGACAAGACAAACACATAATCACCCATGTCACACCCTGGCCTAACCACAATAATAAAGAAAACACAAAATACTAAGGCCAGGGCGTGACAGCTTCCCAGATTTATACCTGTTTCGCACTATTGTTGTTTGTTTTAAAGAACATTGTAATGTGTGTTTTAAGGAATTCACAAAACACCTTGTCCTGTGGGAGGCTGGTGTTCATTCGCCAACATTTAAACGTTTCTCTTTCTCCTCCTATTCCAACAGTCAGATCATTGGGTGCATGATCTGTCATAGCTATTGTGCCCACACTGAAATCACCCACTTTATCTATGAGAGAGTTTGAGATCAGAAAGTAGGCGATGCATGAATACACAGTGTGCCTATAATGAGGAACTTGAAGCTCTCAACCTGATCCATAACAGCCCCAACAGCCCTGCCGATGCCGATGTGGATGGGGGCGTGCTTGGTTTCCTGTAGTCCACAATCAGCTCCTTTGTCTTGCTGAGGTTGAGGGAGAGGTTGTTGTCCTAGCACCACCCTGCCAGGTCTTTGACCTCCTCCCTGTAGGCTGTGTCATTGTCGTAGGTGATCAAGTCTACCACCATCTGCAAACTTAATGATGGTGTTGGAGTTGTGTGCGGCCAAACAGTCGGGGGTGAAGAGAGAGTACTAAGCACACACCCCTGAGGGGCCGCAGTATTAAGGGTCAGCGTGTTAGATGTGTTGTTGCCTACCATCACCACCTGGGGGGAGGCCCTTCAGGAAGTCCAGGATCCAGTTGCAGAGGGAGGTGTTTAATCCCAGTGTCTTTAACTTAGTGATGAGTTTGGTGTGTGTGTCTGTGTGTGTGTGTGTGTGTGTGTGTGTGTGTGTGTGTGTGTGTGTGTGTGTGTGTGTGTGTGTGTGTGTGTGTGTGTGTGTGTGTGTGTGTGTGTGTGTGTGTGTGTGTGTGTGTGTTCCTGCTGTGGGTGTATATTAATAGGCTCTAACGGAGATGTTACCATCGCAGTAACCCTAACCCTAACTCTAGATGTTATTATGGTTGTGTGGACAGAGGTCCAGCTGCCTAGTCAAAGCCGAGAGGCGTTTGTCTTTCACCACCTTGTCTCAGAACACAAAAACCTGACCTCATTAAACACAGACTCTGACTCACATTTCCTTTCCGCCCACCATCTGTGTGTGTGTGTGTGTGTGTGTGTGTGTGTGTGTGTGTGTGTGTGTGTGTGTGTGTGTGTGTGTGTGTGTACCACAAGGTGTGGGTGTATGATGGTGGTCTAGCCATTAATTTGTTTAACAAAGAGCTCAGACTCAATTTACTAACAGAGAGCTCAGAGTCAATCTGACACATCATAGTCTGGCAAAAATACACACTGAAAGACGCCGATGTGTCATCTCACTCACACAAATAAACAATAAACCATTTCTGCCTGATAACCACATGTGCCTGCACACACACAAACACACACACGTGTACACACACACAAACCATGCATCACTAGGACGCACATATACATAATACGCTTTTATACGACGGGTGGGGCTAATCCTGAATGCTGATTGGTTAAAACCAATAGTAGTATTTTGGAGTATTTTGAAGCAAATAGAGGGGGTGTGTGAGTCTCTTCTCCTGGTGGGATGCTTAATCACAGCCAAACACAACACTGAGCTGTAATTCACAGGGCCAGACACTGTCACCTGTCAGACACACACTGCTGAGCTGGCTGGCACTGCATGCCAATGTGTGTGTGGGAGGTGAGTTGGTGTGTGTGAGACACTGCAGAGTTGCTTGTATGTGTGGTTGCAACATACTGCTGTGTGTGTGTGTGTGTGTGTGTGTGTGTGTGTGTGTGTGTGTGTGTGTGTGTGTGTGTGTGTGTGTGTGTGTGTGTGTGTGTGTGTGTGTGTGTGTGTGTGTGTGTGTGCGTGTGTGCGTGTGTGCGTGTGTGTGTGTGTGTGTGTGTGTGTGTGTGTGTGTGTGTGTGTGTGTGTGTGTGTGTGGTTATGTGTGGTTATGTGTGGTTCTGTGTGGTTATGTGATCCACACACAACACTGCTGTGTGCTGGTGTTATGTGTGGATCTCAGGTGTTAGTGATCAGCGTGTGAGGCAGAGGGCGCCTCAGCACAAAGCAGGCATCCGTCTTCAGAGGCAACCGAGTAAATAAAGTCAAATTAGTGGCAAAACTCACTCTGCAGGCGGAGAACAACCACACAGCATGGGGAATACTCAGCTCCATGGATGGAAAAAAGTTATTACATTTTTAAAATTCCCTTCTCCGCTCTACTCAGCTCCTCCGACGTTCTCCCTTTAACTGTTTCCTCTTACGTCTCCTTTCTGCATTCTTTCCTCTCTCTCTCTCTCTCTCTCTCTCTCTCTCTCCTACTCTCTCCCTCTCTTTCTCTGTCACTCTCTCTCTTTATTTCTCTATCTAAATCTCTTTCTCCTCTCTCTCTCACACTCTTTCTTTCTCCCTCTCTCTCTCATCTCTTCCTTTCTCCCTCTCTCTCTCCATCCCTTCTCTATCCCCTCTCTCTCAATTCCTTCTCTCTCTCTCTCCCTCTCTCTCCTTCCCTTCTCTCTCGCTCTCTCTCTCATCCCTTCCTTTCTCCCTCTCTCGCTCCATCCCTTCTTTCTCCTTCTCTCTCTCCATCCCTTCTCTCTCCCTCTCTCTCATCCCTTCTCTCTCCCTCTCTCTCTCCATCCCTTCTCTCCTTCTCTCTCTCCATCCCATCTCTCTCCCTCTCTCACCATCCCTCCCTCTCTCTCTCTCTCTCTCTCTCTCTCTCTCTCTCTCTCTCTCTCTCTCTCTCTCTCTCTCTCTCTCTCTCTCTCTCCCCATCTCTCCCTCTCTCTCTCCATCCTTCCCTCTCTCTCTCTCTCCCTCCCTCTCTCTCTCTTTCCATTCCTCCCTCCCTCCCTCCATCCCTTCCTCTCACCCTCCTCCATTCACTAATGTCTCAGATGATAGCCTTTCGTTAGGTGATAACTACAGTACACAGAGCTACTCCCCTCTCACTCTAATAGCCCTCAAACATCTGGATAGGAAGAGAAGGCTTCTATCTATTCCATTAAAGCCACTAAGACATAGCTTAACAGCCATGCTCTTCATATGTGGTGCACTATCTCCGGTTACTTATCATCCTCCCTCCCCATGTGACTTCCCGCTGTCTCCGTCTCTCACTTAACTAATTGTCTTATTTATGTATCTCTATATTTTTCCAGAGAGGTTCTCTCTCAGCTCTTAGCTCTTTAACCCACTAGCTCTTAACTAGGTCTTAACCCCGTGAAGTGTGTTGGAGATGGGTTTATTGGTGTGTACTAATTAAAAAATCCTGGTTTCTAATCAGAGATTCATATTTAGATTGGTAGAAGCTCTGGTGGAATAATTAGGCTGATCTGCATGTGTATAATAAGGGAAGCAGGAGGCAGTTACTGTCAACCAATCACCTCCAGCTAATTCCTCAGGCCCCGCCTATAAAACGTTATACTGGCAAAATCCTATAGACAATTGTGTGTGTGTGTGTGTGTGTGTGTGTGTGTGTACGGTTCCCAGAGTGTGTAAATTATTAATCGTCTTGTTTCTTGTCCATCTTTTGGTCATGTTTTCATAGATCAGCGCAGAGGCATAGACATATTACTTGGGACTATTGTGTGAATGTACATGAGTGTATGAATGAGGGAATGAGTGAAAGACTACTTCATGAATGATTTGTTTTGTCCCAGAAGACAGCACCTACACTAGCAGAAATATTCATATTTGGGGGGCATACAGTGGGGAGAACAAGTATTTGAAACACTGCCAATTTTGCAGGTTTTCCTACTTACAATGCATGTAGAGGTATGTAATTTTTATCATAGGTACACTTTAACTGTGAGAGACGGAATCTAAAACACAAATCCAGAAAATCACATTGAAATTATTTTTAAAGTAATTAATTTGCATTTTATTGCATGACATAAGTATTTGATCACCTACCAACCAGTAAGAATTCCGGCTCTCACAGACCTGTTAATTTTTCTTTAAGAAGCCCTCCTGTTCTCCACTCATTACCTGTATTAACTGTACATGTTTGAACTCGTTACCTGTATAAAAGACACCTGTCCACACACTCAATCAAACAGACTCCAACCTCTCCACAATGACCAAGACCAGAGAGCTGTGTAAGGAAATCAGGGATAAAATTGTATACCTGCACAAGGGTGGGATGGGCTACAAGACAATAGGCAAGCAGCTTGGTGAGAAAGCAACAACTGTTGGAGCAATTATTAGAAAATTGAAGTATTTCAAGATGACGGTCAATCACCCTTGGTCTGGGCCTCCATGCAAGATCTCACCTCGTGGGGCATCAATGATCATGAGGAAGGTGAGGGATCACCCCAAAACTACACGGCAGGACCTGGTCAATGACCTGAAGAGAGCTGGGACCACAGTCTCAAAGAAAACCATTAGTAACACACTACGCCGTCATGGATTAAAATCCTGCAGTGCACGCAAGGTCCCCCTGCTCAAGCCAGCGCATGTCCAGGCCCGTCTGAAGTTTGCCAATGACCATCTGGATGATCCAGAGGAGGAATGGGGGAAGGTCATGTGGTCTGATCAGACAAAAATATAGCTTTTTGGTCTAAACTCCACTCGCCGTGTTTGGAGGAAGAAGAGTACAACCCCAAGAACACCATCCCAACCGTGAAGCATGGAGGTGGAAACATCATTCTTTGGGGATGCTTTTCTGCAAAGGGGACAGGACGACTGCACCATATTGAGGGGAGGATGAATGGGGCCATGTATTGCAAGATCTTGGCCAACAACCTCCTTCCCTCAGTAAGATCATTGAAGATGGGTCATGGCTGGGTCTTCCAGCATGAAAACGACCCGAAACACACAGCCAGGGCAACTAAGGAGTGGCTCCGTAAGAAGCATCTCAAGGTCCTAGAGTGGCCTAGCCAGTCTCCAGACCTGAACCCAATAGAAAATCTTTGGATGGAGGTGAAAGTCTGTATTGCCCAGCAACAACAACGAAACCTGAAGTATCTGGAGAAGGTCTGTATGGAGGAGTGGGCCAAAATCCCAGGTGTGTGCAAACCTGATCAAGAAC
The DNA here is from genome assembly GCF_013265735.2 of Oncorhynchus mykiss. Classification (NCBI taxonomy): domain Eukaryota; kingdom Metazoa; phylum Chordata; class Actinopteri; order Salmoniformes; family Salmonidae; genus Oncorhynchus; species Oncorhynchus mykiss. The sequence goes on from NC_048588.1 coordinate 29,289,270, forward strand.
TACAGAAAACGTATGATCTCTGGTTTCTGTACCAAATATTAAGTTCTGCTTTTCTGATGTATCAAATACTTATGTCATGCAATAAAATGCTAATTAATGACTTAAAAATCATACATTGTGATTTTCTGGATTTTTGTTTTAGATTCCGTCTCTCATAGTTGAAGTGTACCTATGATACAAATTACAGACCTCTACATGCTTTGTAAGTAGGAAAACCTGCAAAATTGGCAGTGTATCAAACACTTGTTCTCCCCTCTGTATGTACATGTACACTCAGTATACAAAACATCAAGAACACCTGCTCTTTCCATTAAATAGACTGACCAGGTGAATCCAGCTAAAAGCTAGGATCCCTTATTGATGTCACATGTTAATTCCACTTCCATCTATGTAGATGAAGGGAAGGAGACAGGTTAAAGAAGGATTTTAAGCCTTGAGACAATTGAGACAGATTGTGTATGTGTGCCATTTAGAGGGTGAACGGGCAAGACAAAAGATTTCTGCCTTTGAACAGGATATGGTAGTAGGTGCCAGGTGCATCGGGTTGTGTCAAGAACTGCAACACTGCTGGGTTTTTCACATACAACAGTTTACCTTGTGTATCAAGAATGGTCAACCACCCAAAGGACATCCAGCCAACTTGACACAACTCTGGGAAGCATTGCAGTCAACATGGACCAGCATCCCTGTGGAAAGCTTCCGACACCTTGTACAGTGCATGCTCCGACAAATTGAGGCTGTTTTGAGGACTAGAAGGAGAGTGAAACTCAACACTAGGAAGGTGTTCCTGAGGTTCGGTATACTCAGTGTATACTGTATGTGTATATTGCTTTTGGTTTACAATGAAGGCATAAACATCACCAGCAGATGTGTTGCCATGCACGTACATGACAGCATCTTCAATGTCAGTACTGTGACATTGACTTGTATGACACTAAGGTAATGTCCAGGAACGTTGCAGAGACAAAGGCAGACGTCCATTTCACAGCTGTAGGTTATTACCCATCAACCCCTGGGCCTAGTGCTGTACACCCCCCTAGTGACATTGTGGCTCTTTCATCAGTACCCCTCAGTATACACACACAGAAATGAATTAATAGCTCTCGCATTTATTTGCTGAAATCACTGAACACAACAGGCGCTTATTAGAGACAGGTTCTGTTTGAGCAAAGCATCTATTTCCTTAATGGACACCGCTTTTACTCTTTTGCATAATAATTGTTTAAATCCAGCACTCACTTCAAGCATTTTAATACATTTCTACATTTTCCTGCACGAATGTGTTATCATTTACACAACGTGTCACGTTTCTTTTGTCTTAGTATGCTTCTATAAAAAAAAAAATGTAATTATAATTTTCCTTGGCAAAATAATGATTATCCTCTTTGACTTTGCATTTCCGGAAGTTCTTACTTTGACCACTAGAGGACGATCGGCTGACTTCTATGGGTATGTACTCCCGAGTTGCTGACTGTTTTTGTGCTTGTCCATTAGCTATCAGTTTTCAGCTGTTAGCAGCCAATGGCTATAAGCTTATTTGATGAAAATGTGTGCCATTGCCAGGCTATTAAAAGGGATAGGTGGCTATTTGAGACTGTGTTTATTTATTATGTTTATGGTATACACACACACACATGACGAGTTCCAACCGTCTTTGCTATTTACTGACTTACTATTATCACATACACTACTGACACCCCTTCAAATTAGTGGATTTGGCTAATTTCTGCCCTGCTAGTGTTGCCTCGGTCAACTATAAGTGCTGTTATTGTGAAGTGGAAACGTCTAGGAGCAACAACGCCTCAGCCGCAAAGTGGTAGGCCACATAAGCTCACAGAACGGGACCACCAAGTGCTGAAGCGGGTAGCGTGGAAAAATTGAAGTGTCCTTGGCTGTAACCCTCACTAACGAGTTCCAAACTTCCTCTGGTAGCAACATCAGCACAACATTTTTTGTTGGGAGCTCCATGAAATGGGTTTCCATGGCCGAGCAGCCAGGTATAGTGCCAACTGTAAAGTTTGGTTGATGAGGAACAATGATCTAGGGCCGTTTTTCATGGTTCGGCCTAGGCCACATAGTTCCAGTGAAGGGAAATCTTAAGGATACAGCATACAATGGCATTCTATACAATTCTGTGCTTCCAACTATGTGGCAACAGTTTGGGTTGGCCCTATCCTGTTTCAGCATGACAGTGCCCCCGTGTACAAAGTGAGGTCCACACAGAAATGGTTTGTCGAGATCAAAATCTCAAGCTTTTGCTCACCTGAAGTCGATTACCTCATGGTGAGCTGCAGACCCTTCTACATACCAAGAGAGTTTCCATCTGCAATCATCATCACTGTATACATCCCCCCACAAGCCAACACCACTTTGCCACTCAACAAACTATATGGAGACATAAATAAACAAAAAGCTACTCACCCAGAGGCAGCGTTTCTGATGGACGGAGACTTAAAACTGTTCTACCTCACTTTTCCCAACCGATCTCCTGCGCCACTAGGGGTTCTAAAACTCTAGACCACTTTTGTTCACAGAAACATATATCAGGCCCTCCCATGTCCTCCCTTCATCAAATCTGACCATGACTATTTTCCTGCTATAGCTGCACCATTGAGAGCATCTTGACTTGCTGCTTCACTGCTTGGCATGGCAAATGCACTACCCTCAATGGCAAAGAGTTACATAGGGTGGTGTGGACAGCCCAGCACATCACTGGGGGCAGAGCTCCCTGCCATTCACAACCTCTATACCAGGCAGTGTCAAAGGAAGGCCCCAAAAATTGCCAAAGACTCCAACCACCCAAGCCATAGACCATTCACTCTGCTGCCATCTGACAAATAGTATTGTAGCATTGGCTCTCGGAACCAACAGGCTCTGAGACAGCTTCTACCCCCAAGTCATAAGACTGCTTAATATCTATAAAACTGGTCAATTATTAATTCATGGTTACCCGGACTATCTGCACTGACCCTAGCTTGCACACTATATACACTCACACCAGTGACGGTCTGTGCCGTTTAAGATGAGGGAGGACCATTATTTTTCATGAGCTTGGCCTTATTCCTATTAAAGCATATTGGATGACTGTCATTCATATTCCATTCATCCAGTTCAATGTAATATCGAAAAGGTTTAGGCTACTACATGATACTCAAATTTTTCCCTATACCCATCATGAAGTTGATACAACCTAGCCTATGAATTAAAGTTTACAATGTAGAGAATTTTGAGTAATAAAGGTAACAAACAGTGACACATTCAATACCGCCTTGCACACGCTTGCCTGCATCTAGCTGATCTAGGGTGTAATCATTAGTCCAACAGTTTCAAACAAGAGTTTCTATTGGGGGGGGGGGCTAGAGAGCGTGCTATGGAGTAGACGTGCTTTGCTAGAGCTCCGCTCCATTTTGAAACAAATGAGTATTTATCTTAACCTCTCACGACCTATATCTTCAAACAAATATGACAAAGGGAAAAGGCACCAGAAAAGGGGGCGCTAAACAAGATCATTTGAATGAGATAGACAACGAACCAATTTCAACGTCGCCAACCCACGAGGAGTTAGCTGAAGAGGCTAGCTTCCAAGAGTTCCCCACAGAGCCTAAACAAAGCGACATACTGGCTGCCATAAACTCACTAAGCAAGAAGGTGGACACAAGGTTGGCTGATGTCTCAAAGAGTATTGGGACTTTGGCCAAAACTGTGAAGGCAACTCAGAGAAGGGTGCATGAGGTTGAGCAGACAACAGTCGATCATGAGGCCAGGCTACAGGACATAGAGAAACAGTGCGCAACATTCAAAAATGACAACAAGCCTCCCGGGTGGCGCAGTGGTTAAGGGCGCTGTACTGCAGCGCCAGCTGTGCCATCAGAGTCCCTGGGTTCGCGACCAGGCTCTGTCGTAACCAGCCGCGAACAGGAGGTCCGTGGGGCGATGCACAATTGGCCTAGCGTCATCCGGGTTAGGGAGGGATTGGTCGGTAGGGATCTCCTTGTCTCATCGTGCACCAGCGACTCCTGTGGCGGGCCGGCACAGTGCGCGCTAGCCATTGGTGCGACTGGCTTCCGGGTTGGATGCGCGCTGTGTTAAGAAGCAGTACGGCTGCGTGTATCGGAGGACACATGACATTCAGCCTTCGTCTCTCCCGAGCCCGTACGGGAGTTGTAGCAATGAGACAAGATAGTAGCTACTACAACAATTGGATACCACGAAATTGGGGAGAAAAAGGTAAAATTCAAAAAAAAAATGACAACAAAACCCTGAAAGCCCGACTGGAAATGCTCGAGTCGCATTCAAGACGCCAGAACATCCGAATATGTGGCATCCAGGAGGACACTGAGAAAGGGAAACCCACTGAATTTGTCTCAGAGCTGATACCGGCCCTGCTGGGGAGTGAACACTTCAAAACGGCCATCCGGATCGACCGCGCACACAGATCTCAGGCAACAAAGCCGGCCAAGGGCGGGCCACCAAGGCCATTCATTGTACGGCTGCACTATCCCCAGACCAGGGATCTCATCCTCAAGCTGGCTAATCAAAAGTTCCCCCTTAACTTCAACGGAGCCAGGGTGTCTTTCTACCCAGATCTTACCTTGGAGGTGAGGAACCAACGGAAAGAGTATGATGAGGTACGCAACAAATGCAGGGCGGCCAACATCCGATATGGATTCCTCTTCCCAGCCCAGTCCTTCGACTGTCACCTTAAACCGGAATGGGAAGAGGAATCCTGGATCTGAAGAGGAATCCTGGATCAACACGTTTGACAACCCATTTGACAACCCAAAAGAGGGTTGTTCTTGACAAGCAAGCTCCCTGGCTGAGGATACAGAACGTCTGTACGGCTAAATGACCAAATACAGGCCAGGAATGTGTTTGGATTTCCGGACTATGTCTTTTCGATTAGAAGATCAGAATTTGGGACTTATGATTGGTGAGATGTTGTGGCTAATATAGGCACATCCATGTTTTAGCGCCACTCACCCCCTAACGTGAGAGTTAAGTGTTAAGTGTTATTTAATATTAGCGTATATGCGGAGCATCTATAGACGACGAGTTAGTTCAAGCTGTATGTCTAGACACCCTAAAGTTTGTGTGTTAGCCAAGGAGTCACTCAGTAAAGGGACGGGAGGGGGGGATGGGGTATGTGTTTTATGTTCACGTTTATTATTAGTACAGGTGGCATGACAAGCTCCCGCACGGTGGGACGTTTTTCTTCTGAGTTTTGTATGACAGCAACAATTTGCTCTAAAATAAGAAATGCCACAGAGTGACAGAGCACAGAGTAGACCAGGTGGAATAAAGATGGTCAGCTGGAACTGTAACGGCTTAGGGCATGTGGTGAAACGAGCTAAGGTTTTCTCTCATCTTAAATCACTGGGTGCTGACATAGTGTTTCTTCAAGAAACTCATATTAAACGCTCCGCTCAGGCCAAGCTACGAGTCGGCTGGATCGGTCAGATATACCAGTCTAACTTTGATGCAAAAGCGAGAGGGGTAGCAATCCTGATAAGGAAAAACATTCAGTTTGTTTACTCATCCTCGATTTCAGATCCTAATGGTCGGTATATTATTGTGGCTGGTACACTGAATTCGAAACCAGTAACCTTGGTCAATTTATATGGACCCAACTTCGATGATCCATTATTTTTTCAAAGGGTATTTAAAGACATACCAAATATCTCGGACACAAGTGTTATTGTTGGAGGGGACTTTAACTGTACGTTAGATCCTCTTTTAGATAAACAGCTATCAAGGTCACTTCAACAATCAAATGCCAGTGTCTGTCTGAATACATTGATGACAAACCTTAACATTGTCGATATTTGGAGACTGACGCACCCAACAGACAGGGATTACTCTTTATTTTCATCAGTACATAAATCATATTCCAGAATTGACTATTTTTTGTTGGACTCCAAACTAATTTCAGCAGCTGAGTCGGTTACCTATCACCCTATTCTAATTACGGACCACTCTCCTGTGTCCATGGTGCTGAAACTCGACAATATGTCGACAAGTTGACGACCGTGGCACTTAGACGCATACCTGCTGAAAAAAAAGTTGAGGCTTTTTGTCAGTATTTGAAGGAGCAGATTGCCTTTTTCCTCGGAACTAACGACACAGGGGATGTTGACGACTCCACCCTTTGGGAATCTCTAAAGGCTGTGATTAGAGGTTACATTATTTCTTATACATCAGAGAGGAAGAAACGCACCAATACTAGGCTGAGAGAAATTGAAAGAGAGTTAGGGGAACAGGAGAACGTTTTTAGGACGAATTCCTCATATACAGTCCTTGAGAAGATCACAAAGTTAAAATATGAATACAATACCATCCTTTCGAAACGGGTGGGCTCTTTACTTGCTAGAACGCAACAAAGTTATTTTAAACTGGGTGACAAACCACATAAATTATTAGCAAGACAGCTTGTACAGGTACAGGCATGTACAGGCATCTAGAGCTACTCACAAAATAAAAGACAAGAAGGGTAAAATAGTAACAGATATTAATAAATGCTTTGCGCAGTTTTACTCAGAGCTATACCAATCAAAATGCGATGCTACTGATCCACAAACTATGGAACGCTTTCTCGCTGAATGTGAACTTCCTAAACTAGACAGGGGGGCAGCTGCTGCACTTGATGCAGGGATAACTTTGGAGGAAATTAACACAGCGATAGCACAATTTCCAAACAGCAAGGCCCCTGGGCCAGATGGATATGTAATAGAATTCTATAAGAAGTACTGCGCCAGTCTATCTCCACTTATGTTGCGAATGTTTAAACAATCCAAAGAAAATGCCAAACTCCCGCAAACACTGAATGAGGCTACAAGGCTACAGAGATTCCATGGAGATGTCGTCTTATTGCCCCGTGTCGCTACTCCCCATAGAAAACAAGGTGTTGACAAAGATTTTGGCAAAGCGATTGAAAACATATATTTCTGAAATCATACACCCTGACCAGACAGGTTTTTATCCCGGGCCGACATATACACTACAATTTGAGACGTCTTTTCAACGTAATGTATCACGATCATAAGGTTGAGGCAGTGGTAATAGCTCTTGATGCAGAGAAGGCGTTTGACCGGATTGAGTGGAAGTATATGATGTCGGTTCTGGAGCACTTCGGGTTCGGAAAGGAATTTATTAATTGGATAAGAATTATTTATGCACACCCAATGGCGTCCGGGGTAACCAATCAAGAAATGTCGCAGTCATTCCGCTTGTTCAAGGGGTGCCGACAGGGGTGCCCTATTTCGCCTGCTCTCTTCGCTATAGCCATGGAACCCCCTCCTACTCGCATTCGGGCACGTGCCGATATAGCTTCTGTTAAAATAAAGGACACACAGCACAAAATTTCACTATATGCAGACGATGTTCTTTTGTTTTTGTCCAAGCCTAAAACTTCTATTCCACCCTTACTTAACTTGATAAACACATTTGGCTCCTTCTCTGGCTACAAGACAAACTGGCAAAAAAGTGAGTTGATGCCAATATCACGGCCTGTGGATATGCAATTTCTGCAATCTACCCCGTTTAGAACAGTGATGGACAAGTTCACAAGCCTTGGCATTGTAGTGACAAGAGACCTTGATCAGCTGTTGAAAATGAATTGGGACATGAAAATATATCAGCTTAAACAAAATATAGATTTTTGGAAAACTCTGCCTATCTCCTTGGTTGGTCGTATAAACGCTATTAAAATGGTTGTCCTACCCAGGTTTCTTTACCTCTTCCAATGTCTACCCAATTTCATACCACAAAGCTATTTTAAGAAACTGGATTCAATAGTAACTCCATTTTTATGGGATAACAAGGCAGCCAGAATTTCAAAGAAGCATTTATGCAAGTACAAAATAGAGGGGGGCTTTGGCCTTCCTCACTTTAAACTGTATTATTGGGCTGCTAATCGGAACATTGTGTCTTTCTGGAGGGAAAGTTTACCTGCGATGAGACAGAAGGATATGCCTGCATGGCTTTTGATTGAGTAGGCCTCCTGTCAACGTTCCTCACTCCCTGCACTTGTTAATAGCCCATCATATGTGAAAAAATCCACTTATGACTCTAACCCAGTCATTTGTCATACGCTTAGGATCTGGAAACAGATTAGGTATTTTCTTAACATACCCACTTTATACATTGACAGCCCGATTTGCCTGAATCATGCTTTCCACCCCGCATTGGATGATGTGGTGTTTTCACAGTGGAGGGAGAAGGGGCTCACAACAATTGGTAATCTATATACATAGATGGTCAGTTAGCTTCATTTCAACAATTACAGGGAAAGTTCAACATGCCAACAACACATTTTTTCAGATACCTCCAAATCAGGAATTTCGTAAGGACACATATCCCACATTATGGCATGAAGCCAAATAGTCCTACATTAGACAGCTCGATCCTTGTCAAGCCCCATTCAAAAGGGTCGGTCTCTAGACTGTATGATGTGCTACAGGCCCACATAGAGGTATCCACAGACACCATTAAAAGGGCTTGGGAACAAGAACTTGGGTCAGAAATCTCAGATGAGGACTGGGTAGAAGCTCTCAGGAATATAAACCACAGTTCAGTGAATGCCAGACACAACCTTATACAGCTTAAGGTGATACACAGGTTACATTACTCAAAAGTAAAACTGCATAAAATATTCCCGGACACCTCACCACTGTGTGAGAGGTGCAAGCAGGATGAGGGGACATTGACCCACTTATTCTGGACATGTCCTAAGTTACATGCTTACTGGGCTCTCATTTTTGATTACTTATCTAGAGCCTTTGATAGAGTTCTAGCCCCAGACCCATTGACCGCGCTGTTTGGTACAGTTGATGGGAATAACCACGAAGGGAAAGCTGTCTCGCTTTGTACTCTATTAGCCAAAAGGCTCATATTGCAATTTTGGAAACTGGAGACTGTACCTACCTTTGAAATGTGGCTACGGGATTTAGGGAATGTAATACATATGGAAAAGATTCGATACAATACCTCCAATAGAAGTCTAATGTTTTACAAAATATGGCAGCCGATACTGGATAAATGGTCTAGTCCCGCTTCATAACTGGGTTGACGATCTGCTGCTACTCTGTGCTGTACTCCACTCAATATTTATTTTTGGCTTAACTGCACTGCTTGTAATGACTATATGCTGTCTTCTTATACATGTACCACCTAATAGGATTTAGTTTTATTTTGTGTATGTGTGAGTTAAGTTTTGTTTTGTCCTCTAAATTGGCCATCCCATTCAACAGTACAATGAATGTCATTGTTAGTATTGCTGTCTTTTTTATTTGATTTTTTATTGTAAAATAATAAACATATTATAATAATAAAAAAAGAGTTTCTATTGGACTAATTCAGGTATGTTTATCCGTTTGCTTCTGTTTAAGACACATTTTTCAACAGAATCGGCGGAATGAATACTTTCCTGATCACACTTAAACACATTTCACTTTCTTAGCAGCCACGTTGTATTCCTTCTCACATCTATGCGCTCTCCTCCTCTCACATTTTCCATTTGCTTGTGGACTTCAATCCACAACACATCAGCTGTATGTGACCAAGCCAAACTATATCATAACTGCTACACACAGCCTACATCGTGGTCACCATATTAGTTAAAGTAATGTAATGGAAATGTATTTGTTCAAAACAACTATTCTCTCTATTTGAGTCAACTATTCACCACATTTGATGCACTGCAGTGCTAGCTAGCTGTAGCATATGCTTTCATTACTAGATTAATTAGCTGATCCTTTGATTGGGTGGACAACATGGTCGTCTCTTGCTGCAAGAGCTCTGATAGGTTGGCGGACGGGCTCCAGAAGTTGAAATAATCTGCTGTTGATGTCTGTGGAAGAGGGTGAGAACCATGAGGAGGATAGAAGCTAGCACCATGGTGCTACCCTACAGAGTGTTGTTGATGCTACTGTAGACCTTCATTGCAAAACAGTGTGTTTTAATCAATTATTTGGTGACGTGAAGATATTTAGTATAGTTTTATCTTTTTAACTTTTATGGAATTCACTGAGGATGGTTCTCCCCTTCCTCCTCTGAGGAGCCTCCATTGACTCACACACGCACGCACTACACTGACACTCTCACACAAAATCCACACACATTCACATACACTAAATACGCACACACACACAAACACACGCGCATACCGACAACACAAACACACACACGCATACCGACAACACAAACACACACACCGACAACACAAACACACACACGCGCATACCGACAACACAAACGCACATACCGACAACACAAACACACACGCGCATACCGCTAGCACAAACACACACGCGCATACCGACAACACAAACACACACGCGCATACCGACAGCACAAACACACACGCGCATACCGACAGCACAAACACACACGCGCATACCGACAACACAAACACACACGCGCATACCGACAACACAAACACACACACCGACAACACAAACACACACGCATTGTTACGGCTTTCTTCGGTAGAAGGAGAGTCGGACCAAAATGCGGCGTGTAGATTACGATCCATGTTTATTAAACTGAAGCAACATGAAACTAAATACAAACACTACAAAACAATAAACGTAACGAAAACCGAAACAGCCTAATACTCGTGCACATAAACACAGAATACGGACACTAAGGACAATCACCCACGAAACACTCAAAGAATATGGCTGCCTAAATATGGTTCCCAATCAGAGACAACGATAAACACCTGCCTCTGATTGAGAACCACTCTAGACAGCCATAGACTAAGCTAGAAAACCCCACTAAGCCACAAACCCAATACCTAACAAAACCCCAGGACAAAACACACCACATACAAAAACCCATGCCACACCCTGGCCTGACCAAATAAATGAAGATAAACACAAAATACCTCGACCAGGGCGTGACACGCATACCGACAACATAAACACAAACGCGCATACCGACAACACAAACACACACATGCATACCGACAACACAAACACACACACGCATACCGACAACACAAACACACACACGCATACCGACAACACAAACACACACACGCATACCGACAACACAAACACACACACGCATACCGACAACACAAACATACACACGCATACCGACAACACAAACACACACACGCATACCGACAACATAAACACAAACGTGCATACCGACAACGCAAACACACACACGCATACCGACAACACAAACACACACACGCATACCGACAACACAAACACACACACGCATACCGACAACACAAACATACACACGCATACCGACAACACAAACACACACACGCATACCGACAACACAAACATACACACGCTTACCGACAACACAAACATACACACGCATACCGACAACACAAACACACACACGCATACCGACAAAAAAATATTTAACTTTCGTCTCTCTATGTTTCATAATTTCCTTCAATTCACAAGAGGCTGAATGTACAGTATTTCACCGGAGAAAGCATTGAGGGAAAGAAACAGCCCCATCTGTCTCTGTAGGTGTAGCCCATCTATCTGATGCTGTCTGGTAGCATTGAATGCAAGGGAAACCAGCAAGCATTTGGCTTCCCTTGATAAAATAGCCAATCTGCGTTGAGCTAAACTGAGTGAACTCAACTGTGATTGGTCCTGGCGCACCACAAAAAGTGTCAAGGGAAGCCAGTTTGGATTTGGCTTCACACCAATGTCATCACATCGAGAGCAATACGTCATCAACAGAAACATCTTGAATTGTTACATCTCCTTAAGTTGTTGTCAAGTTGTTAGTCATGGATGGAAATAGGGATTTGGACATGTGGTTTTAATTAATTCTCTGTACCGGCCAATGATTATAACGGAGATCCAACCATACATTCATACGTTGTTCTGCCCCTGACCCGAGAGGATGGAAGTTCAATATGTAGCTAGATGTAGAAAGCTATTGTTAACTAGCTAACATTGCCCATAAAGGAATTTAAAATATACAAATTAAAGTGTGTAATGTATGACAGAGTCATTTGATGATGTTGAAATGTTAAAGTTGAAATAGTGGAGGCAGCTGCTGTTTTCTTTGCGTCTTGCGGTAGGTTACTCTCTGTGGTTGTAAATCAATAGTTGTTTATAGACCCAAAATGTAGGTCATATAACTGTTACATGCCATATGCTTTGTGGACTTCACCAGACAGAGGTTGTTTTCCAGTTGTGATGAAACAAAGGTGTGATTGAATTTATTCTGCCATTGTGTCTTCTTATTGTCTCGACCTTTAGGTCTATATATCACGGTGGCAAGACATATGAACTAAGAGTTTATAGAGAAAACAACACAATTATCACAATGAATAGGTTGTAATATGGCTGTTATTGGAGGGCTTTCCTTCCCAAGGGATTGTACCCATGTACCATTACTGACACACATGCACACGCACGCACGCACACACAATTCGGAACGCATTATTTCCTCATCCATTATGATCAGTGCAGTGTGTTTGACATACAGTGGACCAGGTACATACTGCTTGTTTTATTTCTAAGTGGCCTTGTTGAGTGACCTGACCCCTTAAATATTAGCTTGTTCTACATACGCTCCTCTGGAGTCAAGACATGGTGAGAGATGGACGGATGGGAAGTGTACGGAAACTAGTCAGAAGTCCACAGTGTTTTTCTACTGGTACTGAACGTCATCCTCTACCCATTGTGTTTTCTTATAAACAGTAAGTGGTCCTAAACTTCCCACTAGCGTTAAGTAGTGTTCCTTCCACATTCCCTGTGTGTTTATAGCCTCATTACTTTAGCAAAGAGGAGGAGTGTGTGTGTGTGTGTGTGTGTGTGTGTGTGTGTGTGTGTGTGTGTGTGTGTGTGTATGCATGCGCACCCATGTGTGTGAGTTCAGAGAAGGTTTGAATCCACACAACGTGATGTCATAACAGCATCTCCTTGTGTAATTTGTATTGTTTGTTGCAGGCGTTTCATCACTCAACACAAACGGTTCGACTGTGTGGAGGTATGGGTCAGGGTTCACAGTAGAATGGTCCAATGGAGAAATATCCATCGTCTTTCATTTTTATTCACATTGTTATTTATCTCAATCAGAATACAAGCTCAGTTTGTTTGTAGAACTGTGAAGTGTTTGTAATTATTTGGGGAAATGAAACAGTGGTTCAATGGTTCTAGAGACAAGCTGTGTTGGACGATGGTAATGACTAGATAATGTTTCCCATTCCTCTCACTCTCTCTCCTCCGTCTCTGTCTTCAGCGCACTTCTTTCCCTTTCTCATCCCTTCATCTATCACGTGTGTGTGCATGTGTATCTGTGTGTCTGTGTGTGTCTGTGTGTGTGTGTGTGCAAGCGTGTGTATGTTTGTGTGTGTGTGCAGTACACCGTGTGTGTGTGTGAGTGAGGGATTTCTTCTTAAGAATTTTAAAGTGTGTGTCTGTGTGGAGGTTGTTCCGTTTTTCTCAAAAGATTTGTAATTTGATATTTATGTTTTACTATATACCCTTTTCAAGTACCTTGTAGGAGTGTGTATTTCAAGCTTTTACGGGTGTCTATCCTGCACACATCCTGTAGAAAACTTCCCACTCCTCACAGGGCAGAGCCAGTGACAGTGACTGTGACAAGAGGCCATTCACACCGTCTCTCCTCCCCCGAGGGCCCTAAGTCCTCAACAAACACTTCACCATGGCAACTGAAAGGTCACCCACCGGTCCAGGGGACGAACAACGGGACAGATAACAGCGTCAGGGTCGAACCGGTGTCACCGACTAGGAAGGAAGCCTTTCAGAGATAGACATCAGACACAGCAAAAGAACAGAGAGACAGAAGCAGGGAGACAGGCTTACATCAGTCAGTACCGGCATACAGAGCCACAGCGGAAAGTAGGCAGACAGCTCATATCTTCATGAGGTCATCCTCCTCCCTCCTTTTTCTTATCATCTCTCTTTGTCGAAGATGAATCTGATACTGGGTCTTGAGTAGCGCCCAGAAAAGCACTGCAAGAGGATGATGTGGGTTTGGTTACAGGACGCATTGATTGTGTAAATCATCGGTAGGCAAGGACCCCGCAAGAACCTCAATGTGATCAAATGGGAAACAGGTGGAAGGCGTGTTCGACTTAACAATAACCGTGACTTTTTTTTCTGTTGGTGAATTAATTTTTGCTCTATTCCATTTGTCACGAGCGTCGTCTTGAAACTGACCGGACCAAGGTGCAGCGTGGTAAGCGTACCTTCTGTTATTACAAATGTCTCCAACAAAACCATAAACAACAAAAACGAACGTGAAGTTCTGTATGGCTATACCTGCCACTAACAAAGAAAACAACCCACAAATGAGAAAAGGGAAAAGGCTGCCTAAGCATGATTCCCAATCAGAAACAACGATAGACAGCTGTCCCTGATTGAGAATCATACCCGGCCAAAAACAAAGAACCAGAAAGCATAGACTTTCCCACCCACGTCACACCCTGACCAAACAAACAGAGCGTGACACCACCCTGACACCATCAGGGCGTGACACCATTAGATTAGAAAACAGACGGAGAACATTAAAGAACCGCATGCTGTTTGAAATGAAAAGGGAGAGAAAGATATGGTTTGTTTATTTATTTATTTTTCACCTTTATTTAACCAGGTAGGCTAGTTCAGAACAAGTTCTCATTTACAACTGCGACCTGGCCAAGATAAATCAAAGCAGTGTGACACAGACAACAACACAGAGTTACACATGGAATAACATGGAATAAACAATAAACAAGCCAATAACACAATAAACAAGTCAATGACACAGTAGAAAAAAAGAAAGTCTATATACAGTGTGTGCAAAAGGCATGAGGAGGAGGGCAATAACGGGCCATAGTAGCGAAGAATTACAATTTAGCAGATTAACACTGAAGTGATAAATGAGCAGATGATGATGTGCAAGTAGAGATACTGGTGTGCAAAAGAGCAGAAAAGTAAATAAAAGCAATATGGGGATGAGGTAGGTAGATTGGGTGGGCTATTTACAGATGGACTATGTACAGGTTAGCTGCTCAGATAGCTGATGTTTAAAGTTGGTGAGGGAGATATAAGTCTCCAGCTTCAGCGATTTTTGCAATTTGTTCCAGTCACTGGCAGCAGAGAACTGGAAGGAAAGGCGGCCAAATGAGGTGTTGGCTTTGGGGATGACCAGTGAGCTATACCTGCTGGAACGTGTGCTACGGGTGGGTGTTGTTATCGTGACCAGTGAGCTGAGATAAGGCGAAGCTTTACCTAGCAGAGACTTATAGATGATCTGGAGCCAGTCGGTCTGGTGACGAATATGTAGTGAGGGCCAGCCGACTAGAGCATACAGGTCATAGTGGTGGGTGGTATAAGGTGATTTGGTAACAAGACGGATGGCACTGTGATAGACTGCATCCAGCTTGCTGAGTAGAGTATTGGAAGCTATTTTGTAGATGACATCGCCGAAGTTGAGGATCGGTAGGATAGTCAGTTTTACTAGGGTAAGTTTGGTGGCGTGAGTGAAGGAGGCTTTGTTGCGAAATAGAAAGCCATTTCTAGATTTGATTTTTGATTGGAGATGTTTAATATGAGTCTGGAAGGAGAGTTTACAGTCTAGCCAGACACCTAGGTATTTATAGTTGTCCACGTATTCTAGGTCGGAACCGTCCAGAGTGGTGATGCTAGTCGGGCGGGCGGGTGCGGGCAGCAAACGGTTGAAAAGCATGCATTTGGTTTTACTAGCGTTTAAGAGCAGTTGGAGGCCACAGAAGGAGTGTTGTATGGCATTGAAGCTCGTTTGGAGGCTAGTTAGTACAGTGTCCAAAGAAGGGCAAGAAGTATACAGAATGGTGTCGTCTGTGTAGAGGTGGATCAATGAATCACCCGCAACAAGAGCAATATCATTGATATATACAGAGAAAAGAGTCGGCCTGAGAATTGAACCCTGTGGTACCCCCATAAAGACTGCGAGAGATCCGGACAACAGGCCTTCCGATTTGACACACTGAACTCTGTCTGCAAAGTAGTTAGAGAACCAAGGCTATTGAGTCTGCCGATAAGAATACGGTGATTGACAGAGTCAAAAGCCTTCGCCAGGTCGATGAAGACGGCTGCACAGTAATGTCTTTTATCGATAGCGGTTATGATATCGTTTAGTACCTTGAGGGTGGCTGAGGGGACCCTGTGACCGGCTCGGAAACCGGATTGCACTGTGGAGAAGGTACAGTGGGATTCGAAATGGTCAGTGATCTGTTTATTAACTGGGCTTTCGAAGACTTTAGAGAGGCAGAGCAGGGGTTACAACAATGGGGTTACAACAATGGCGGCGGACAGTTTTAGAAAGATATTGTCCAGATTGCCTAGCCCAGCTGATTTGTAAGGGGCCAGGTTTTGCAGCTCTTTCAGAACATCTGCTATCTGGATTTGGGTGAAGGAGAAGCTGGGGAGGCTCGGGCGAGTAGCTGTGGAGGGGGGAGGGGGGGGGGGCTGTTGTCCGCGGTTGGAGTAACCAGGAGGAAGGCATGGCCAGCCGTAGAGAAATGCTTATTTAAATTTTGGATTATCATGGATTTATCGGTGGTGACCGTGTTACCTAGCCTCAGTGCAGTGGGCAGCTGGGAGGAGGTGCTCTTGTTCCCCATAAACTTTACAGTGTCCCAAAACTGTGTGTGCTGAATATGTTTAGTGACATACAGTATCTCCTCCTAAAAACCAAGGCACCAAAATAATGATTTCCTTTCATTTCCCTACAGACACTTGAAAACAGAAGAACAGACACTCAAATCATATTTGACAGAAAATGGCGAGTGTCAATCCAGAAGAACAAAAACACAGTATGTCAGTGCTCTTTACTCGGCTCGCCATTACTGAAGCCTGGGAGGATAGGGAAGTAATTCATAGATGTTGGCCTACTAAAGATTTACATCGTTAAGTCTGTTTTCTCACCCTGAAGGCGTCTGTGTCTGTCTCAACCTTAACGCTGTGTGCTGCTGAGACAGCTGCTGAGCAGTGGAGTCGACCCCACTCTGAAGAGGACCATGAGGAGGAACACCAGGTAATATGAGCACATGACCCATCTGACAGGGACTGACTGAGAGCCTGCTGCCTGCAGACGCCTGAGAGGAGAGGTACTGAGAGAGAGGGAGGGAGGGAGGTGAGCAGGGTTGGAGGACGGAGAAGGAGAAGGAGTGATAAAGTGAGAGACAATGTGACAGAGAGACATGTTCCAAACACGTTAGATCAATCACGTCACTCCAGTGACTCCTGCAATGGCACAAACGGACACATTTCATTTCAGAAAGAGCTTGGAATAGCTTACCTACAGTAACAACATGCTCTCTACACATGCTCAGCTGGAGTCCTACACACATCCCTGTGGATATTCAGGTCAGGGAATGGCAGAATAAAGACACAAAGCAGGCATAGAAAAACCTGCTTGGATTGACATGAAGAAGAGAATATATCAACGGAAAAGACCCGAAGTGCCAGGAACAGAACAGGAGTCTCTGTCCTCCAAGGGAAGGACTCATCCACCCATCCCCCATATTGGATTGACATAAATTCCACAAAATTGCCAGGAGATACAATATTGTGTTGTTCTCTGTTATGGGGTCACTGCATTTGAAGGGAGATCTACTCAAGAGTCAAAGTAGCAACAAAAAAAAGTTGCTTTCCATTTCCCCCCCATTATATTTTCCAGTTGTCATGCGATACGTGCCCTAAGTGAGTGGGCTCCGCAAAGTCAGACATGACAGGAAAATGTGAAGCTTTCTGCACCATTTATTGAAAATAATGATAGTGGCAACGAAAATAGCATTTAGAGGTCACTTCCCCATGGGTTGCGCTCATCCAGTCAGTCGCCCTATTTAAAGACCAAGATGGCCTCTCAGTCACAGTAAATCCTGATCTGAAGTGGCGAGCTGGGATAACGGTCATAAAGAACAATCATGTCACTTCTGTCCTTTTGTCATTGAGGGAGCTGTAGAATGCTGTCCACACAGTCTAGTGATAGTCCTGCCACATCTGGCCCACATGTATTACCCTTGGAGACCAGGGTTCGATCCCCTGGCCTCAACTCAATTGTCTAGTCCATTAAGGTCAGTTTAAAGCACATAGAATTCGAACTAATACTAGCTACCACCAGGGGTAAAGGATATTAAGGCGTCCTATCCACGTAGCCTGTGAGGGTACGCCATACCAGTAAAACTTGAGCCTATCACAATTAATACAACATGCCCAAAAAACTATAGGCTACTACACCATTACTTAAGATTACTGCATGTCAGACACATGAAACATTAGCGAATTGACTGGAATCCGGGTGATATGGGCTCCAAATTGCTTTGTGGTTTGAGGAGAACACATTTTGTCAAGGCAGGGATGAATGTCCTCACAGACAAAGCGGAGATGAGTGGCCGGGACCGAGGCTTGCGTGGACAACAGTGGATGCACCAATTCAGCCTACAAGTGTAGGCCTAATGACAATCCCAGAATGTCATTACAATACACATAGGTGTTTTATAGCAGCTGTCTCTTTTCATTCATCACATTGCGGGTGCACAGCGCACTGTGGGGTTTGGTTCCTGAAATGACTTTGTGAGTGGACGAATGTGCGTGGGTAGCCTACAGGAGAGCCTTTTTAAAGTGATTGTTTGACAATCAGATGAAAACATCATGACTGGTTGTGTTTATGCCACATTAAAAGGCATAGGCAGCCTGTCCATGAGGCTAGGAGAAGCTAAGCTTTCCCTAAAGTAAATTGAATGAAATTTCCAAAATGATCTCGCCTTTTTAGCTTACTCCTGTCTATACATAAATAAACGCAATTATTCAAAATAGGCTACTACACCAGAAAGTATGCTTTGGCCACAGAGGAGCATCAGCTTCTTAAAAATAAGAAACTGTGGATTGTTTTAAATCCCATAGTTTACACTCTAAAAATAAAATGTTCCTGGAGTATCCTTTAGGGGTTCTTCAAATTGAGACTGTAGAGGAACCCCTATAAGTTCTTTGAAGAACCCTTTAAAAGGATTCTTCAAAGAACCCCTTTTAATGTATCCTCGAAAAACCTGTTGGGGTAAATGTTTGAACTACCCCCTCCCCTGTTGGTATTATTATTAATAATAATAATAATAATAATGTGCATTACAATAACAGCAATGATACAATATTTTAGTTCTCAGTGTTTATTTTGATTTTAGTGGCAAAGCAGAATAAAAAAATCTAATTGAGGTAAACTCTTAGCAGAGTCCAATGGGTATATCTGGCGTGTTGATGTCAATGTGTTGATGTTCTCGATATCCATAGACAAAATTAGAGAGCCGTGCATGGTGATAAAACAGGTTTCCTGTTATATTCATCAGAGCTGTAGGGAGGGTGAAGTCTGTGAATCCAAAAATAATCATTATACAGATGATTAACAAAAATGCACATGACTGTATTCATTCCTTTTGTGGTGAGTGTGGATGAAAAAAACTGTTTTGATAATGGTTTTCATACACATACCTTGTCCATAATGTAGAGGCCTATGGGATAGGGCTAGACGTCCCGCCAGTGAGACACCTGTCGACAACTTCGAGTGAAATTCAAATAAATAATCATAAAAATGATGGATATTAAACATCTAGGTACATGCAAGTGTCTTATATCGGTTAAAAGCTTAAATTGTTGTTAATCAAACTGCATTGTCCGATTTCCAGTGAAAGCATGCCATGCGATTGTTTGAGGACGGCGCCGCACATCAAAATATTTTTCAACCAGCACAGACTTCGTAAAATCACAAATAGCGATTAAATATTCACTTACTTTTTGAAAATATTCCTCTGATTTGTAATCCCAAGTGTACCAGCTACAACATGCATGGTTGTTCTGTTAGATAAAATCGTTTTTTTATATATCCCAAAAAGTCTGGCGCCATCGATTCGAGTAATCCACTCGTTCAACATGCAGAGAAAAGAATCCAAAAAGTTACTGCTAAACTTTGTTAAAACAAGTAAAAAATACATTTCTATTTAATCCTCAGGTACCCTAAAATGTAATTAAACTATAATATTTCATACGGAAAGAAGTATGTTCAATAGAAAAACTAAATGATCAATTGCGCGTCCACTTCGTCGCGCACGCACAGACTGATTTCCAACTCTGATTCCCAGTACCAAAACTCAAAATTCTTCCTCGTTTGGGAAGAAACAAGCCTGAAACCTTGAACAAAAACGGTTGACATCTAGTGGAAGTCATAGGAATTTCAATCTGGAGCTGGAATTGCATAGGACCCATAGCTTTGAGAGCATGGGCTCTCAAAAAATAAATAATTCTGATTGGTTTCTCTTTGAATTTTCTCCTACCATTTCAATTGTGTTATAGTCCCATACATTATTTGAACATTTCTAAAAACTTCAAAGTGTTTTCTATCCAACAGTACCAATATGCATATCCTGGCTTCTGGGCCTGAGTAACAGGCAGTTTACTTTGGGAACATCAGTCAGACAGGAAGTGGAGAAAAATAGACCGTAGCCTGAAGAAGTTTTGAAGAGGTAAGGGAGTAGGATGGTAAATGGGATCTGCATAACATACCAATACCAATTGACATACCCTTGTATGCCTCCTTGTCTGTATACCTGCAGACACAGACACAAAAGTGAGCAGTTCAGTCATCTGCACCCAATACAGCTACTGTAGCCTTCAACATATTCTAATAGCCTACATATTCTTACCTTTAGATTGATATTAATTGAATTGTGTCCATTTTCTGCACAAATATGAAAAGATATATGGTATCATCATAAAACAATATCAATTTAGTTCAGACAAGGGACAACCCTTACTTTAAGGATATCTTTACATTTTTCAGTAAGTACCTGCACCTGCTGTCCTTTCACATTAAAATCCAAATGTTTCAGTTGGGCAGTTAGGTTCCTGTAAAAACTCCAATCAACTAAGGAGAATCCTCAATGAACCACACCTCCTATGGGGTTATTGGAAGAATCTTTTGGGGGCCATTTTCAGTGCCAAGAACCCTTCCGTTCTTCAAATAACTTTTAGGATCTTAGAAGAACCCTTGTTGAACCCCTATTTTTTTGAGTGTAGTCTACGCTGTATTCTTTGTAGAATAAAAACAAATGCATGCACTTGGGTGTCCTGTACCAGTAAGAAATTAAATGTACTTCCCCTCCTGGCTACCACATACTCACTCTCAAGGTCACATTCTCTGGACAAAACCTAATCGGAAACTATTTAGTCCATTATCTCTACTTGAACTTTATGGGCTGACCAACAGTGTTTTAAATAGTGATCTAAAGACAGTGTCAAGCACAGCAGCAATCTCTTGTCTGACAGGGCTTTAGATAAAGATGTCATGACAGAGTTAGTACTCTCACAGGTCAATAGTATTGAGTAATTAGACCAATAGAACGTTTATTATCTATTTAGACATATTTGCTTCTATTTAAGGCCAAAAACTATTGTTCTGTAATGCTTTGAACTGTGTTGAACCTGGCACTTAGAATGAGCGTTTTTAAATCAAATTCTTTGTTGCTAAATAATTGCTTGCCATGAGGTTTTGTCTTTCAGAAACTGGTCCAAACGTGAGCCGTCTCCAATCTGTCAAGGACATTAATAGTGACTCACACAGCAGCCTACCACAGCTTCACATGAACTAACCGGAGAGAGCATATTTAGCCCACCTCATCAAAAGAGAAATGCCCATATTTGCTATTTTAAAGTCGAGCCTCCTCTAACATGTAGAGACGTGAATAGCCTATTTCCGTCAGTGTATATTGGCAGTACCACCTACCTATTGCTTCCTTCAACGTGTTTGGAGTTCACCGACAGTGAATGAAGGTTTGGACAGAGCGATGTGATTGGTTAGCTCTATAGGCCAACGGTATCAGTTTTCACAGGCTCAGCACATGCAATTTTGGGGTTGAAATACATGAATTAATGTGGCCATAATGTTAACAGCTCTTAGTAAGCATTGGTCAGATCTTTAAAGGATGCTTACACAATCCTGCGTCCCAATTTAAAAAAAAAGTTGACCTTTATTTAGGCAAGTCATTTAAGTCAAGTCATTTTATTTACAATGACAACCTACACCGGCCAAACCCGGACGATGCTGAGTCAATTATGCATCGCCTTATGGAACTCCCAATCACGGCCGGATGTGACACGGACTGGATTTGAACCAGGGACTGCAGTGATGCCGCTTGCACTGAGACGCAGTGCCTTAGACCGCTACACCACTCGTGAGGCCAAATAGGCCAAATAGGCCAAATGGGATGATATCTAACCCATCTCTGTTCCCCCAAAGTCTCATTCATTCAGCCTTAATAACTCATACACAGATGGTTTATAAATAATTTATAAACACATGGCATACAATAGGCTTTAAGGAATAGGCCTATAACAGCTTTACATGTTGCTATGACAAATGTGGCATATGCTACCCTATACATAGCATAGTCTTTTTTATATCATTCACATTTTCATTTTGCTTCTCTGGATTAAAGTAGACCAAATGCCTTTCCCAGTGAAATATCAATAGTAAATCAATATCATGTCCTTACTGGTGAGTTCAGAAAACGGTGACTACTGTGGTCTGTTGTGTTCGAGTTGGTTCCTATCCTGTCATGTCATGCAGTGATTTATTTATTTTCTGTTTGTACTCCGGTAGGCTGCGCTGTGCCCGCGCATCCCTCCGCGCCCCTCAGTCTCCGCGCCCCCCTCTACTGTGCTACTGCTCCAGCACCACTGCACGAGAGTAGATTTTAAGCACATTGCGGAGTGGAGGCTAGCCGAACGCGGACTACTGCTGCTGGACTGATCGGAGCGTTCCTTTACAACTTCTATGGATACTTCAAAGTAGCTAAGAGTTACGCCAAAACGGATTTTACACAGAATGGAAGGGTAAGTTGTATTCGTTTCAAATGAATGAAAAATGTTGCTGCAGATATCGAGAGTGAAAGTCGGTTGCAGTAACCTAGTCATTCATTAGCTAGCAGCAGAGCTAGTCCTATTCATTAAACCCGATGATGAGTGAGTGAGTGTGGTGCGGGGGCTTGCTTGGAATGCGGTCAACGGATTTAGAAGGTTGCATTCGCAGGTTTTTAAACAGCACGGATGAGTTTGATGGGAGGGCAAGGGAGAGTATAGATCCGCTAAATATTAACAACTACAACGGCGGCTTTTCATCAATACTTGCCCTCCAGCCCCCTCGCATTTGGATCTGTTGCTCGCTGATTTAAATGTATATGACAGGCTGGTCGATATTGTGCAGCCGGGAGGGTAGACACTCGTTGCTGGTTGCGACATTAGGCAGGGTTCCCCATGGAATGGGAAAGGGAAAGTTGTTGGGAGGTTTTTTCAGCGTATTTGTAATGGAGGAAATAGCTTTTCAAATGCCCAGGACAGTGTCCCAGCCACGAAGAAAGTTGCAAGCATGCGGGGTGAGAACTCAAGTCGGCGACGGTGCAAACCCCCACCAAGAAATATGACATCGTCAGCATCGTGTAGGAAGGAGCTGAAGAACCAAGTTAAACGATGCATCTACGGTGGTACACATCTGCACCGAGCATAACCCCTAAATTAAATATCAGATAGTGTAAATGATAAATGTGTCTAGATATGTCATGTGATGCGTTTAATGTATATCCTATGTCACAACATTAAATGATGGGGTGCAGGTGCATCTCCCTACAGCCCTACTCAACTAGAATACGGAACATGGCTCGTAATGGCAGGGGAATAGGGGTCTTGTCATGAAGAGTTTAATGTAGGGAAACGTGCTGTTTTGAAAGGAAAATAATGCAGTTTATGTATAGAATTACAACCCATATAATTTTATATTAATAATATACACTGGTAGTAGCCTAACCTATGGTTTTGCAAAAGCCCACATAGCGGTGGGTTGTAAAGGGGCACTTGCGTGTGCGGCACTTGCTCTCTCTTCGGGAAATGTAAATAAAATGGTTGAGCTTGGAATGTTTTACCACGAAGCCCATTGCCCCAGTAAATTACCCTTGGTTTACACTGCAGCAAAGTACTGCTCAATGAATGGATCAATTGGTATTATCTTAGCCACGCTCTAAATATAAGCCGCACACTCCACGGTTTGCCTGAGACTGGAATGTGGGCACCAATATAATAGACCATTCTTCATCACAACTGGTGCTATGCCACGAGGTGATGCATGGCTGTCCGGCCCAAAACGTTCTTCAAACCAATGTGTGAGTGACACCCTGAATATAATTGATGCAGGTGGGA